>NW_026057585.1:10212617-10306274 GCF_023721935.1 Panthera uncia
GGGGGGGGGAGGGACCCATTGGGATTCCCCAGAGTTGGTAAGGTGAAAGTTTTCAGTGATAGAAGATACAGAAAGAAATCTTATCTTAATTTCCCTTATCTGACTTAACTTCTTGAAAACACCATTAGCTCCTCCTCCAAGGGAGTTTCCTGTGAGTTCAGCTGCCATGGAGACAGATTAACCATTTCCATTACCCCAACAGAAACTTCCAAATTTCCCACTGAAGCCCTAATAACTCCCCCCACCTTTTTTTAATGTTTATTTATTGAGAGAGAGAGAGAGAGAGAGAGAGAGAGAGAGAATGCACATGTGCACATGAGTGCGGGAGGGGCAGAGAGGGAGAAAGAGAATCCCAAGCAAGCTCCAAACTGTCAGTGCAGAGTCAGTCATGGGATTCCATCTAATGAACCTTGAGATCATGACCTGAGCAGAAATCAAAAGTCAGATGCTTAACTGACTGAGCCACCCAGGTGCCTCGATAGATTCTTAAATTGGGTGCTTAGAAGAGGCATTTCTGAGGAGGTGACATTTAAACTGACATTCAAAAGTCAAAGAAGTGCCCAGATGCATGTTTGGAGTAAGAGCATTTCAAGCAAAGTGAACACCTACAGCACAGGGACAAAAGAAGTAAGGGGGAATCTAATACCTTAAACTTACACAATGTTATGTTTCAAATATGTTTCAATTAAAAAAAAAAAAAAAAAGAAAAGAAGAAGAAGAGGAATCTGGAAGAAGAGGGAGTTGATCCTAAAGTTAATGAAGTGTAATAAAGTGTAAGCTTCCAGAGGCACCTGGGTGGCTCAGTCAGTTAAGCATCTGACTCTTGATCTCAGCTCAGGTCGTGATCTCACAGCTCATAAGTTTGAGCCCCACATCAGACTGTGTGCTGATAGAGGGGAGCCTGCTTGGGATTTCTCTCTCTCTCTTTCTCTGCCCCTCCCTGGCTCTCTCTTTCTCTCAATAAATAAATATAAAAAAATTTTTTTAGAAAAGTGTAAGCTTCCGGGGACCCTCATAGAGGCCTCCAAAGTTCTGTATTGATTTGTCATTTTATCTCATTTTTCTAATCTACTTCCCCATTGCCCACAGCTTATATACGCTTCCGGTCCCTTCAAACCTGGGTCTGCCCTGGGCTGGAGCATAGAGGAGGATAGAGCTCATAGAAGGATGTGTACAGAGAAGAATGATGGGACCCGGTCAAGTACTTGGTGAGCAATGAAGCTTAAAGAGTTTGGATTTTATTCTAAGTGTAATTGGAATGCATCAAAGAGCATATAATTGAAGTGAGATACAATTGAGTGAAATTTTCCAAATTTGACTCTGGCTGCTCTGTGGAGAATGGGTTGTGGGGAAGCAAGAGGCAAGCAAGGAGAATTGTAGAGGCCACCGAGAGATGATGGTGGCTTAGACTAGTGTGGAAGCATTGAAAATAATGAAAAGTGGTCAGAGGCAAAATGAAAACCTATGTCCACACAAAACTTTTTACATGAATGTTTATAAGGACCTTATCTGTATTTGCCCAAACTGGAAACAACCCAAATGTCCCTCAGCTG
Organism: Panthera uncia; assembly: GCF_023721935.1. Lineage (NCBI taxonomy): Eukaryota > Metazoa > Chordata > Mammalia > Carnivora > Felidae > Panthera > Panthera uncia. The sequence continues at coordinate 10,214,171 of NW_026057585.1, forward strand.
GGAAATGGATAAACAAATTGTGGTATATCCATTCAATGCAATACTACTCAGCAATAAAAAGAACAAATTACTGTAATTTGCAATAACATGGTTGAATCTCAAATACATTATGCTAAGTAGCCAAACTAAAAAGGCTTTATTTATACTTTATTATTCAATTTATATGATATCCTTGCAAAAGCAAAAGTGTAGGGACAGAAAACAGATCAGTGGTTGTCCGGAGCTAAGATGAGGGAAGGGGTGACTGAAAGGAACATGGAGGACGACTTTGGATTTAGGAGGACTGTTCTCTATCTTGACTGTGGTGTTGGTCACATAGCTGCATGTACATATTTGTCAAAAAGGGTAAATTTTTTGTGTGTGTATAAATTATGCCTTAATAAATAAAATGGGAAAACACGGTCAGGTTTGAGATATATTTTGAACCTAGGGAAATAGGACTGGCTGATGGAATGAAATAGGACTAGAACAAAATATGTCTACAAATTTTTTGATACTTCAAAAAGTGAAGCCTAATTCTCCTCCCTTTATGTTGTGGGCTGAATGTCACAACTCACTTCTGTCCAGTAGAATGTGGCAGAAGCGATGGTATGTAACTTTAGGACAGAAAAAGCATCGGGGCTTCCTTTGCGCTCTCTCTCTGGGATCCCTCACTCTGGGAGAAGGCAGCTGCCATGTCATGAGGACACTCAATTCAGGCACAGCCCTCTTCACAGGTCTTCACAGCAAGGGGCTGGGCTTTTCTGTCAGCACCCAGCACTGACTTGCCTGAAGAGGAAGTGAGAAGCTAAGGGAGGAGGGTGGAAAGTATAGGAGGGAGAGCGGGAAACTGTGAGGAAGGCTCTGTGCAAAACTGTAACTGTCATATTAGGAACATCGAAGTTGACCTTTAGAAGCTTCTTGACACAGGGTATCCAAGGCCTCAAACTGTCTACCAAAATCTATCTCCATCCCTTTTATTCACACAAGGCGTGCTTGATGACAGATTGAAGTACTCACTTTACCAGGGGTATCTGCATTCTTATCAAGACACATACAGGTAAGTAAAGCAGGAATTATTTGGTGGGAAACAGGAAGATTTCTTGAAATCCCACACTTGGTGGTTTGCCAGCTGCCTAAGATCACTCGGAGTGGTAAGGCTTTCTCCCTCCCCCTGGGTGCTGGCTGACTTAGAGCTGAGAGGTGGCTGGGTAAAGCAAAGATTAAGGAAAGAAGGCAGCAGCTGAGAGAACTGCCATACTGGAGAAAGCGGGTCCGCCTCTTAGCTCTGGGATCAGAGTGGAGCAGCCGGGAGCTGGCAGTGAAGGGAACCCACAGTGAAAGCACTTGAGTAGCCTGAGCTGATGGAGGAGGAAGAGGCAGGGGAAGTCCAAACCACATTCCCTAAGAATGAGGATGAGAAATCACTTAGGTGTTCAGCTAGGCTTGGATTCAGGGGGTGGAGATAAAGGAGATGTGTCATCTTAGAAATCACTCTCCCTGAGCACCTGGGTGGCTCAGTCGGTTAAGCGTCCAACTTTGGCTCAGGTCATGATCTCACGGTCTGTGAGTTCAAGCCCTGCATCGGGCTCTGTGCTGACAGCTCAGAGTCTGGAGCCTGCTTCGGATTCTGTGTCTCCCACTCTCTCTGCCCTTCCCCTGCTCGTGCTCTGTCTCTCTCACTCTCTCAAAAATAAATAAACATTTAAAAAAAAGAAAGAAAAAGAAATCACTCTCCCCATATCCATCTTTGGTCCAGGCAGGGGAGAATACAGGGAGGCCTTGATGGAACTAACACTGACCTTCCTTTCAAATCTTTTTTTTTTTTTTTAATGTTTTATTTATTTTTGACAGAGAGAGAGAGAGAGAGAGAGAGACAGAACATGAGTGGGGGAGGGGCAGAGAGAGAGGGAGACACAGAATCTGAAGCAGGCTCCAGGCTCTGAGCTGTCAGCACAGAGCCCAATGCAGGGCCTTGAGATCATGACGCCTAATTGACTGAGCCACCCAGGCACCCCCTTTCAAATCTAATCTAGCATTAGATTTTCGATGTACCGTGTGTGGGGTGGGCAGTGAGGGAAACTCCAGAGATCTGGGAAACAGGAGAAGAGGATTTGGGGACACAAGTGATGGGGAAACCTGGACAATTCAGTTGTCTGGAGAGCTCCCAACCAGGGCCAGTACTATCTTGGGGCAAGGAGGCACGAAATTTAAGGAGATGCTCACTCAAGGTCATACACATGTAGAGTTGGTCCCTATGGGGAGTGGCTCCTAACATTTTGTGCCCTGGGTGGCTCACTTGCATTCCTATTCCTGATCCTGATCCTGATCCATCCCTACACCAACTCTCTTTTGACTCTAATCATGTCCTAAAAATGAACAAAAGAAGATGGACTGGACTGCAGTGCTGGACTGCTGCTTTCATCGTGCTGAGTCTCTGACACTGCTCCTGTTGGCCTGTGCTCTCAAACCCATCCATCTGTTGGGGTCCGCCCAAGAAACAAACCTCTCTGCATTCCAAGCAGAAAGGCTCAGATTCACTCAGTCCTGCCAACTCATACTTCAGACTTCCCATGCTCACCCCCTGCCAGTCAGGACTACAGCTCCTCAGACATGATTTATAGACATGTCAGCCATCTCTGTATTGACAGGGTATCTGAGTTGAGCCTTCCCAAACCTCCAGTTGTCCAGAGTTTCCTGGGCAGGACTGAATGCTTGGTAATTTGAGCCCCTCTCCCAACTATGCTCCTATAGATTCCTCTACTCTCATGTGTCCTTTTATGGCTTCAAAAGACTGGCAATGCTTAAATGCTTGCAATCAAGGACTGGGGAAGACATCCTAAAATGCCTTGATCTGGCTTCCCATGAGCACGTGAGTCTCTCAGCAGAGACAATGTCGGGCTAGGGACAGAACCCAGAAGTCCTAGATCTGAATGGAGGGTTCTGACCATTTTCTCCTGTGACATCTTCCCGTACCACATAGATCCCCCACCTCCAGGATGGGGTGGCACCTCCATTTGGCGCTTCTCTCAGAACTCTCGGTCTGTGCTCCACATCTAGGCTGTGCAAAAATATGATGAAACTTGAGCCCACCACTGAATTGGATGAAAGCCCTGGCGACCATTTAAACTGAAATGCATTTTTAGCTCTGAATATTTCATGACAGGTGATCAGAGTAGAACTGACATGATTTATTAATGGTTGGTTACCCATCATGGGTATTAATATATCTGTCATCCAGAAGGATATTAGCTTCACAGGAGAAGTCTAACGTGGCCAAGTGGTATTACCCAACCGCACTTTGACTTTTGAAAAAACTTGTCCCAGGGATTCATCACGAGAGCCTTTCAACCACCATTTGGTGAGGAAGGGAGGGCCACAGTCATGCGCCAGGCTCAGCCAGGCTGGGCTAAGACACAACTTTCTCTAGCAGAGATGTTAATGTTGATGTCTAAATTGGAGCTCAACATGTGTAGCTGTTCAAGTGGGGATTGAAAAGAAGTAAATAGTTTTACTTGTCTTAGGAGGGATTTAGGTTGCCAGGAGAGAAACTCACAATAATCAGCAAGCTGGTCTCTCTTGCTGGAATGCTGTTTCCATACTGCCCGGTCTCTGACACTGCTCCTGCGGCCGATTCCGTCAAACCCAACCGGTAGTTAGGGTTCTGTGCAAAAAAGTCCAGACCCCTCTAGGTGTCCCAGGTATTCTAAGTAGAAAGGAATTTGATCCAGGGCCCTCAAGATTGCTGGAAGGGTTGGAGCAGTGGGATAATTCCCTGGACTCCACAGAACTGGCCACCTTCAAGTCCATCAAACCAAACTTGACCCTTTCAGACTTCGTTGTCATGTACAATATTAAGCTACTGCTACAGAAATTAAGAAACTATTGAACATATATCCTGAGAGTAATATAATACAAAACCTATTCCATTTTGCATTATTGTTTTCATTAATTTCTGGCTTTTCAGGCCTATTTTGTATCCACTTGAGCTACTGCAGCCTTAGATGAGTACACCTATCTCACCCCAATTTAATAAGCATTTGGGCACTTACAGTAAACATTTTTCTCTAAGGTTTTTATAATTAAGAGACATTTTATTTTATGGGGCACCTGGACGGCTCAGTTGGTTAAGCATCTGACTTCGGCTCAGGTCATGATTTCACAGTTTGTGAATTTGAGCCCCGAATCAGCCTCTCTGCTCTCAGCACGGAGCCTGCTTCGGATCCTCTGTCCCCCTCCTCTCTGCCCCTCCCCTGCTTGCTCTATATCTCTCAAAATAAATAAACTTTTAAAAAATGCCATCACACTTGAAATAAAATTCTTTTTTAAAATTTAATTTTAATTATTATTATTTTTTATTTTAGAGAAGGAAGGTGAGCAGGGGAGAGAGGGGCAGAGAGAGAGAGAAAGAAAGAGAGAGACAGAAAGAGAGAATCCCAAGCAGGCTCTGGGCTCAGCATGGAGCCCCATGCAGGGCTCAATCTCACAACCCTGGGATCATGACCTGAGCTGAAATCAAGAGTTGGACACTTAACTGACTGAGCCACCCAGACACCCCTTGAAAAAAATTCTTGAAGATTATCATTTTTGCTTCCATCTGTGTGTGGTTAGTCTACTTTCTCATTTTCTATTTGTGAGTTGTGCCTTCCTATTCACTGCCTATTTATTGAGGGCCTATTTATTTATTTATTTATTTATTTTTAAGTAGGCTCCATGCCCCATGCAGGGCTTGAACTCATGACCCTGAGATCAAGAGTCACATGCTCTACTGACTGAGTCAGCCAAGCACCCCAAAAGCCTATTTTAATCATAACTTTATTTATTTTTTTAAGTAGGCTCCATGTCCAGTGTGGAACCCAACGTTGGGGCTTGAAATCACAACCCTGAGATCAAGATCTGAGCTGAGATCAAGAGTCCAATGCCTGACTGACTGAGCCACCCAGGCGCCCCAATCACAACTTTAAATAAGGTATTTATTTAGTACAGATTTTAACCCTTTGGGACCTCTTAACGATACAAGAATTATTTCCTATGTTTTCTCAAATAGGATCTGTCTTTTTTTATGTCTTCCACTAGTACAGGACTCCAAGCCCATATATATGTAAATAGCATATATATAATCCATATATCCTATGTAAATAGCATGTTAATAATAACAGTTATCAACTGAACCCTTAATCTGTGCTAGACAACAGGTTGTTGATATACAACATCTCCTTAAATCTTCTAAACAATTCATTTTACAAAATAAGAAACAGTTTCTGAAAACTTCAACTCACCCAGGAGACTCTGTCTAATGCTGCTTTAATTACTTTTTTTGTCAATATTTTTTTCTGCATTGGAGCCAGTCATATGATTTCTCCCCTATATTCTGTTAATGTGGTAAGTTACATTGATTTTTAAGGCAATTTGATTTTTTATATTAATGTTTTTAAATTATATTAAATGTTTTTTAAAGATTTATAGTGAATATAAATATAATAGAAAAAAGGAAATTTACAAGCTTAAATTAAAACATTCTATTATATTTAATCAGCATAAATGGGCTATGTTGCAGAAGAAAGTATACAACAACATTTTAATGACATAAAAAAAACAAAATTTAAATTCCCTGGTGTGGGTTACTGGGGGCTCTTCTCCATCCAGTGATTCAAAGTATTCTTTATCTCAATATGTTCCTACCACACTTTCCATCTTACTCTTGTTCCTTCTTCCTTCCTGATGTTTAAGATTCCTTCTTTCATCATGTTCTTTCTGTTTAGAGAACCCCCTTTAGCCGTTCTTTTAGGGTAGGTCTGCTGGACAAATTCGCTTAATTTTCCTTCCTCTGGGAATGTCTTCATTTCTCCTTCATTCCTGAAGGATATATATGCTGGATATTGAACACTGGGTTGACAATTCTTTTTTTCCAGCACTTAAAAAAATACTGTACCACCTCCTTCTGGCCTCCATGGTTTTTGATGAGAAAACCTGCTATCATTCAGATTATTTATCCCCTATGGATGAGGTGTTTTTTCTGTTTTGCTGCTTTTAAGATTCTTTTTCGTTTTTAGTTTTCAGAAGTTTGACTATGATGTGTCTTGGCATGAATGTCTTTGAAGACAGTTTTTACTATTGGGGATTCACTCAGTTTCTTGAACTTGTAAGCTTATGTCTTTTGGACAATTTTCAGGATAAGTTAGGAAAAGTTTCAGCCATTATTTCTTTGAATACTTTTTCATCTTTGCCTTCTTTCTTGCTTTTTCCAAGACTCTGGTAACACAATTATTAGATCTTTTGTTATAGTTCCACAAATCCCTGATTCTATGTTCATTTTTTCCCCCCTATTTTCTCTCTTTTGCTCAGATTGGGCGGTTTGTATTGTGCTATCTTCAAGTTAATGGATTCCTTCCTCTGTCCCCTCAGTTCTGCTGTTGAGCTCATCCATTAAGTTTCTATTTTGGTTATTATATTTTTAAGTTCTAAAATTTCCATTTGGCTCTTACTTGTCTTCAATTTATTTACTGAGACTTTCTATGTTTGAATTGGTTTCAAGTGTGCTCGTAATTGCTCATGGAAACATTATGATGGCTGCTTAAAAACACTGTAAGATGATTCTAATATCTGTGTCATTTAGATGTATCTGATTATTGTCTCTTCTCATTCATGTTGAGAGATTTTCCTAGTTCTTTGTATGAGTGATTTTTGATCAAAGCATCAACATTTGGGGTATTATAAGACTTTTGGGTTTTATTTAAATTTTCTATTTTAGCAGATCTCCTCTGACACTGCTATGGTAGTTACTACCTTACTTTTTACAGAGAAGGCTTTGCATGGAATCTGGAATTCCCAGTCTGGTTTGCAAAGCCTTTGGTGAGTTTTCAAAGTATTATTAGATGCAACAATAAAACCACTGGAAGAGGTGAGAAGTCCAAGTAAATCAGCCCAGGTATGTCTACCTGGCTGACTCATTAAAGAGACAAATTGGTTGATAACTAGTGAGAACAGGCTTTTTTATAGTCTGAGTGTTTATGAATCCCCAAAATTCACAAAGTTGAAATCCTAACCCCAAAGGTGATGGTATTAGTAGGTGGTGTCTTTGGGAAGTGCTTAAGTTACATGGCAGGGACCCTCATGAATGGGATCAGAGGCTCCAGAGAAATCCCTAGTACTTTCATCATGTAAGGATGCAATAAGGATGCTTCTATAACCTAGAAGAGAGTCTTCCCCTGACCATGCTGGCATCCTGATCTCAGACCTCTAGCCTCCAAAGCTGTGAGAAATAAGTTTATGCTGTTTATAAGCTATCCAGTCTGTGGTATTTTGTTATAGCAACTTGAAAGAACTAAAACAGGCCCCCAGTGAGTAGAGGCCCAGGCCAGGGCAATGGGGTGGGGAAAAGGGGGCATTTTGCAATTTACCAGAGTTTGAATGGCATTCAATTTTTAAATCAACATCAGAAAAAGTTATTATAAACCTATGATTAGAAGAGGCTGCAGTAAGCAATAGGTCTCTAATGATTTCTATGAAATTGAGTCTGGACAACAAGGACCTATCCAGACTGCTCATGTACAAACAAACAAACAAAAAAAAGGTTTATATTAATTAGGTAGTTCCAGATTGAAGGAGTTGTTGAAGAGCTAAATTTATATCACACAATGCCTGCTCATGTTTAGGTTTTCAAAGAAGAGGTTGAGTTACTGAGGACTTCATTAAATAGCAATTTTAGAAAAGTTGGGAATCCATTGCTGGCAATAATTGGGAGTCCTAGCCAAAAATCCTATTGATTGACAGTGAGCATGGGGAATGAATGCTTGCAGGTAATCTGTAAGTGAGGACTTTACTTCCTTGGTATAAATCATGCCCTAGGGATTGCACTTGGTTTTTGACAAACTTATAACTTTTCTTTGGAAACTTCTGAGCTAAAACTTAAATAAACTGATATCTGCCCTAAAGCTCATTTCATCTTTAGAACACAACAAGATGTTAATTTTATACTGGATAAACATAAAACAACAAAGTAATTTCAGGTCTTTAAAGTCCTAGTAAGAATTTATGAAGAGTAGGAGGGTACTTCAGTAAACCCCTGAGGCATAACTTGCCCCATATATTATTAACCTTCTGAAAAAGGCAAATAAACATTGACTAACCCAAACTAAAGAAAACAGATTTATAGATGTAAAACATGTAGCTTCAAGTGGCACTGAAGATAAAATAGCCTTTGAGTGTGGTACTGCAAGGAAACCTGTAATGACTATTTTTATTTATGGTTTGAACATCCTGAACAAGTGTATATCCTCTCCTATTACATTTCTGAACTGGCAGGACAGGAACAGTACAAGGAGTAGCATAAGGTATGATAAATCTTGATTAAAATTTCAAGTGTTGGCTTTTTAGTTTCTACTTCTAGAGGGTAGTATGCAAGCTTAGACGGAGTTTTGGATGGGTCAACCTAACCTTGAAAGGTGCAGTCTCAATGATTTTAACACTTTCAGGAGACTTTTTGACCAACCAGGATCCTGATACCTCATGGAGATCTTCAGTTTGGGCTTTCGTTAGACACAAGGATATGAATAAGTCTGGGTCTGAATGAACTGTAACTTCATTATGAATTGAAGAATCCTTATGAATTTCAAGGTAAAGGTGATCAGAAGAGTATTTATTCTGATGCCATCTGCACTATTCAGTTAGTGGATATGTCACAAAAGAGAAAGAATATTCCATGGTGTGAAGTCTGAGAATAACAATTATGGAGAGATATGGGAAATGTCTGAAGGTCATTAGAGATATCCCTCACCTGAGTTCATTAACTCCAGGGGAGAGGTTGTATAAAGGTGTTCCAGCTTAAGGCTGATATTGTACCTCCTGCGTCAATAAAAAATTTGCAAAGTTTTTCTTTAATATTTTAGTTCTCTTTTAGTTTAAGGAAATTGGGTGCTTGGTTCCTCCCTCAGAGCTTCTTCATTGCTCATCTGCCTTATTTCTTTCCTTCAATTTCTTAGTTAGCACAGTATAATTGTTTTTCTTAGTGTCCCCTTGGCTTATAATATTTACAAGTATCTTTATCAAAAGTTTCCCTCCTTTAGTTTTTAATGATGAGGGTGAGAGTATTTAGTTTTATTTGTAAGAGCATCAGTTTATGCTGGCTCTTAATCTGATTATTTTCTAAGGCTTTTTGAAAAAATATTCAGTAACACACTCACTAAGATGGCTCTAATAGAAATGGCCATAATAAAAAATAATAAGTTTTGAAGAGAATGTACAGAAATTGGAACCCTTACCCACTGCTAGTGGGATCATAAAATGGTGCATCTGCTTTGGAAAACACTTTGGCATCTCATCAAAAAATTAAATATAGTGTTACCATATGACCCAGAATTTTCGTTCCCAAGTATATACCTTAGAACACTAAAAATATGTTTACCCAAAACCTTGCTCATGAGTGTTCATAACAATACTATCATAATAGCCAAAAAGCATAAACAACCCAACTGATGTTCATCAACTGATAATGGATAAACAAAATGTGGTATATCGATACAATGAAATATTACTCAACAATAAAAAGGAATGAACAATTAATATATACCATATGGGTGAATCTCAAAAGAATTATGCTGATTGAAAGAAGTCAGACAGAAAAGGCACATGATGTATGATTCCACTTATGTAAAACATCCTGAAAATGCACATGCATAGAGACAGATAGTAGATTAGTGGTTTCCAGGGGCTGGGGACAGCAAGACTAGGAGTGGCTATAATAGGTACAGAGTTTCTTTCGGGGGATAATGAAGACATTCTGCGATTAGAGAGGGATGGTGATGATTGTATATATAACCTTGTGAATATTCTAAAAATCACTGAACCACATACTTTATAAAGATGATTTTTATAGTATGTAAATTATATATTGATTTTTTTTAAATGTTTAGTGAGAAGTTGGAGTTCTGACAATAAGGCTTTTCCCATTCCAAGTTTTGCTTGTATCCTAAATCCTCCATTTCTAGCCTAAAGCCATTAACAGAAGGTGAGGAGAGAGCTAGAGTCATGTCTGCCTCCAACTTTGTTCCAGAGTGCTCTCTAAAGGTATTAAGGAGCCTATTCCTACCATCTTCTTTGGACTCACCCTTCCTTTGCTTGCAGTATTGAATTAGACTTCAGTCTGTTCTCATAGGAAAAACTTTGGGGATGGCTTCCAAAAAATCTTGTGCAATATCTCCAGTTTTTTTTCAAACCTTTCTGGTTTCCTATACAAGTTCTGGTCTCTTAGAGTCTACTCACTCTGACTTTCCCATCCAATAGTTTTGCATGTGGAGTGCCTACTAACGTATGAACCAATTGATATAGATCTGGCATCTTGGATTATATGTTCCTGGAACTATTCTAAATTTGTTGCTAAATTTCTGTTTATTTTCTCTAGGCTTTGGAAAGTCCTTGGCAATGATTCACAGTTGTGTTTGTAATTCATCTCTTAACTTTCATTTTGTAAGATTCGCCAGGAAAAGGGGCCAAACAGAATCCTGGTAGAGTTGCTCCCAAAGCTTTTATGCAGCCAGTGGATGTAAGAGGTAGAAAGGGTGGATGAAGAGATGAGTCCTCCTCCTCCAGAACTGATGTGCTCCTTTGCCCAAGAGAGTTAAAGGCTGACAGATTTCAAGTAAGTCCCTCTCTGGGAATTGCCCTCAGCTGAAGAAGTCTACCTCACCTGACAACATGTCCCTCTTGGTGGCAGCCTGCACCACCACTGAAATAGTATAAACCCCCTTCCCAGCCTCAGTCTGGGACATTTCTGACAGTCCGGCTCTAAAGTTTTCACCAAGGGATTGCCCGAGGCCTTTGCTTTAAGGGCACTGCAGTTCAACTTCCCCTCTGCCCAGTGCAGCCCTTTTTGCTCCCCACAGGCACTGTTCCTGAGACTGTACTCCCCAGCAAACTCCTTGCATACAAATCTCCATCTCAGAGTCCATCGTTTTGAAGAAACTAACCCAGAAAGAGTCAAACATAAACTTGGAACAGAGAGGTCTTTAGGCACTATTAACATACTGACTTTTCTGTTTACCATATGACTCCCACTTGTTGGTTTTCCTTCCTTGTAAAGACTCTTCTTGCCTAGTCTGGGAGAATCATCAATAACAAAGACAGTAATAGCAGCAAAACTGACCGAGTGCTTACTCTGTGCCATGCACTATTCCAGGTTCTTTAGATAAAGTCATTTACTATTCACCACAACCCTCTAAGTTAGTTACTAATAATAGTAATTATAATTAAACTAACATATTTAATAACATATTATATATATATGTTAATAATAATAAACTAATAATAATATTGCCCAGAAAAGGACACTAAAGCACAGATAGTGATTTCCCTGGGGTCACACAACGGGAAGTGGAAGTTTAGAACAAAACTGACTCCATTTGTTTCCATAAGCAGCAAAACTGCTAAGACAGAAGGTTGGGAAGAGGGGAGCAGCAGAAGGGGAAGAGGGGAGGGGCAGCCTGTCAAGTGGACAGGCTATGGCTGAACTTGTTGGTACATAAGAAGTTTTGACTGAAGGCAACAGATAGGGAGGATGGAATTTGTCTCATAGCCAGTCAGGTTCACCGATTTTTTTTTTTTAGTCTAATTATTTTTTTTTAATGTTTATTTATTTTTTAGAGAGAGAAGGAGCATGAGCGGGGGAGGGACAGAGAGAGAGGGAGACAGAGAATCTGAAGCAGGCTTCAGGCTCTGAACTATCAGCGCAAAGCCTGACGTGGGGCTCGAAATCACAAACTGTGAAATTATGACCTGAGCCGAAGTTGGACACTCAACCAAATGAGCCACCCAGGCGCCCCTTTTTTAGTCTAATTAAAGGTTTGCCTGCCTCTCACCCCTGGTTGGTGTTTGTGGCTTTCACTGTGTGTCTAGATGAATGTGACAATGTGAGGTGAACACTATGTAGGGCCATGAACTTAGAAACCATCCCTCTTACTTTTTAAAAACTACCTTTTAAAAATTGTGGTAGAGGGGCGACTGGGTGGCTCAGTCAGCTGAGCATCCGACTTCAGCTCAGGTCATGATCTCTCAGTTCGTGAGTTCAAGCCCTGCATCAGGCTCTGTGCTAACAGCTCAGAGCCTGGAGCCTGCTTCAGACTCTGTGTTTCCCTCTCTCTCTGCCCCTCCCCTGCTCACGCTCTGTCTGTTCCTCTCTCTCAAAACTAAATAAACATAAAAAAATTAAAAACCATGGTAGAATATACATAACGTAAAATTTACCATTTTGACCACTTTTAATTCAATGGCATTTAGTACACTCACAATGTTGTGTGACTATTACTGCTATCTGTTTCCAGAACTTTTTCATGATCCCAAACAGAAACTCTGTACTCATGAAATGATAATCCTTCATTCTTTCCTTCTCCCAGCCCCTGGTAAACCTTATATAAATGGAAGCCAAAGGGACATGCTCTGGCAAGAGTAGGTGACAGACAGACTGCTATCTAAGGTGCACGGGTAATGTTATGCACGACTACAGTAGCCTAGTGTTTAGAGTAGGCACTGTCTTTAGATGATCTGAATTTGAATCCTAACTCCACTGCTTTTTTTTTTTCTAATTAAAAAGAAGTTACAGGGGTGCCTGTGTGGCTCAGTTGGTTAAGCGTCCTACTTTGGCTCAGGTTATGATCTCACCGTTCGTGAGTTCAAGTCCCGCGTCGGCCTCTGTGCTGATGGCTCAGAGCCTGGAGGCTGCTACGGATTCTGTGTCTCCCTCTCTCTCTGCCCCTCCCCTGCTTGTGCTCTGTCTCTCTCTCTCTCAAAAACAAATAAACATTAAAAAAAAAGTTTTTAATTATGGTAAAACGCACATAACATTAAATTTACCCTTTTAATCATTTTTAAGTGTACACTCAGTCGTGTTGAGTACATTTACAGTGTTGTACAACCAATCTCCAAAACTTTGTCTTGCAAAAATGAGACTCTATACCAATTAAGCACTTCCCACTCCCTCCTCCCCCCAGCCACTGGCAACCGCTATACTACTTTCTCTATATATAAAGTTGACTACCCTAGGTACCTCAGATAGGTGACATCCTTTTGTGACTGGCTTATTTCACTTAGCATAATCACCCATGTTGTAGCATGTATCAGAATTTCATTCCAGGGTGCCTGGCTGGCTCAGTCAGTAGAGCATGTGACCCTTGATCTCAGGGTCATGAGTTCAAGTTCCATGTTTGGGGTAGAGCTTACTTAAAAAAAAGAAAGAAAGAATTTCACTCTTTTTTGAGGCTGAATAATATTCCCTTGTATGTACACACCAAAGTTTCTTTATGTTCATCTGTCGATGGACATTTGGGTTGTTCCCACCTTTTGGCTATTGTGAATAATGCTGCTATGAACATGTGCAAAAATCTGAGTCCCTGCTTTCAGTTATTTTGGATATATACCCGCAGTGAGATTGCTAGATCATGTGGTCATTCTGTTGAACTTTGTGAGGAAGTGCCAAACTGTTTTCCATTTTACATTCCCACCAGCAATGTATGAGGGTTCTAATTTTTCCACATGCTTGCTAGTATTTGTGATTTTCCTTTTTTTTTTTTTAAAGGTTTATTTATTTATTATTTTTGAGAGAGAGAGCGTGTGTGTGTGTGTCCAGGGGGTGGGGTGTGGGGAGGGGAAGAGAGAGAGAGGGAGAGAGAGAGAGAATCTCAAGTAGGCTCTGTGCAGTCAGCACAGAGCCCAACTCAGGGCTAGATCTCACAAACTATGAGATCATGACCTGAGCTGAAATCACGAGTTGGACACTTAAACAACTGAGCCACCCAGGCGCCCCTCCTTTTTGTTTTTTGTGTTTTGTGTTTTTTGGTTTTTTTGATAATGGACATCCTAATGGTATAGGTCATGTGAAGTGGTATTTCACTGTGGTTTTGATTTGCATTTCTCTAATGGCTAGCCATATTGAGCATCTTTTCACGAGCCTATTGGCCATTTGTCTATCTTGCTTGAAGAAATGCCAAGTCCTTTGCTCATTTTTGAATTGGATTTTTTTTTTTGTTAAGTTGTAGGAGTTCCTTATATATTCTGTATAGTGATTCCTTTCCAAATATATGATTTGCAAGTATCTTTTCCCATTCTGTAGGAGAAAACTCCCACTCACTTTTGCCTTCTCTAAACTCTAAGGTGACGTCTTCAGATACCTTCCCCTAGTTGTGACTGCTCTGTGTTATCATCAAGTAGTTCTGTTTGCACCTCTCGTGATTTTTCAGCTGGCATGGAGACTGTGGCTATGATCTGTGCTTTGCCTGCTCCCTACCCACCTTGTTCCAACAGCACTTAACACAGTTCTGGGATAGGTGGTCCCCAGAGACACAGCCTCTCCGAACTAGAAGGAGTCCTAGGTATCATCTAATCACCCTTCCTCTCTGAGGTTCAGAGACCCACAGCTAGTTGGATGTAGAAACAAGACCTAGTCCCACAACGTGGGGTCCACTTGTCTCTTTCTCCCCTTTTCTCTCCATGTCCTCTCATATTCCACCCTCCAAGCTCACTGAATCGTAGGCAGTTCCACATATGCACCATGTCAGCTCTCTCGGTGGAACATATAGATTCTGGAGCCAGACTGCCTAAGGTCAGTCCCAGCTTTGCCTCTTCCTAGCTGTGTGATCTTGGGCAAGTTACCAAGTCTCTCTGTTCCTCAATTTCCATATTTATAAAAATGGTACAATATTAATACCTACCTCATATAATTGTGAGAATTCGTGGAGAATACATAGGCACAGTCCCTGGTCTATAGTAAATACACAATACATGTTAGTTTTTACCATTATTGCCTTCAGGCCTTCAAACTTGCTGTTATCCTTGCTTAGATCAAATTCCCTTATCCTAGATGTTACCTCCTACCCTAAATATCTTTACCTAACTGTATTGTCTCCTCTGGAAAATCTTCCCTGATTCCTCTAGAGTGGATTGTATTAAGTGTACTTTCTCTGTTTTCTTAATATCTCTTGCTAAAATATACATCCTTACCGTATACTAGGTATTGCTATCAGCACTGGGGGGTTACAACAATGGACGAAAAAGGAAAAATATTTCTATCCTCAGGGAGCTATAACTCTAGTGAAGGAAAGGCTCATGATAAGATAATTATAGTATCTTAGTGATAAGTTCACCAAAGACAAATAAAGCAGGAAAAGAGATCTAAATGGTCAGGGGTTGCAATTTTAACTGGGGTTGCCAAGGACCACTAGAGAAGATCACACTGGAGTAAAGATCTGAGGAAGTGTATTAGTCAAGATTCAACCAGAGAAACTCCTAGTTCATGCTTGATTAAATAACTGGAGCCTATATTCTAACCAAGCTGACACATAAAACTGACCACGAGAGGAGGTGAATGAGCTAGGCATGCAAATATTTGGCGGGGGAAGTACTCTAGGTAGAAGAAACCTTGGTGTAAAGCCCGGGGTTAGAAGCACTCAAGGAGTATTCTGAGAACAGAAAATACACGAATGTGTTTGGAATCAGAAAGCAAAGAAGAGAATAGCCAGAAATGAAGTCAGAGAGCTACTGGGGGGGCCAGATCAAGCATAGCTTTATAGCCCATACTTCCGATCTTCCGATCCATGTAGGCCTTTGTGTTTACTGGTCGGTGGTGTTTTTCACTTTCAAAACAGTTTTATTGAGATACAACAGACCATAAACTGCATGTATTTAAAATACAGGGGTACCTGGGTGGCTCAGTCGGTTAAGCATCTGACTTTGGCTCAGGCCATGATCTCACGGTTCGTGGGTTCAAGCCCCACGTCAGGCTCTGTGCTGACAGCTTGGAGCCTGAAGCCTGCTTCACATTCTGTGTCTCCCTCTCTCTATGCTTGTCCCCTGCTTGCACTCCGTCTCCCTCTCTCAAAAAATAAATAAAAACACTTTTAAACATTTTTAAAAAATAAAGTGTATAAGTTTTGACATATGTATACTCCAACAGAACCATCACCACATTCAAAATAGTGAAAGTATCCATCATGCCCAAAAGTTTCCTTGTGCCTTTTCCTAATCCCTTCTGCTGCTCACCACTGCATTTCTCTTTCCCCAGGCACCTACTGATTAATCTTTCTGTCACTGTAGTTTACATTTTCTAGAATTTCATATAAGCAGAATCATACAGAATGTATGTTTTTGTCTGTCTTCTTTCACTCAGGGTAATTATTTTGAGATTCGTACATGTTGTTGTGTATATCAGTAGTTTATTGCTTTCTTAAAAAGTTGAAGTATAATTAACATACCATATTATATCAGTTTCAGGTGTGGAATATAACAATTCAACAATTCTCTCTACATTACTCAGTGCTCATCACGATCACGATGTGTAATCTTAATCTCCTTTATCTGTTTCCCCCTCCCCCCGCCCCCCGCCCCCCCTCCATCTTCCCTAGTAGTTCATTGCTTTTTATTCCTGAATGGCATTCCAGTACAGTTATATCACAATTTGTTTATACATTCACATGATGGAAATTTGTGTTTGTGATGCTTAATTTTATGAGTCAGCTTGACTGGGTTAAAAGATGCCCAATAGCTGGTAAAATGTAAAACTCATTTATTTCCAGCAAACAGTAAAGGGAACCAGGAGAGGGAGGAAAAGAACATAGTGACCAAACTCATTTAAACACTAAGTTTCTTCTCTGCAGAAAATCAAATTGCTTGACAGAGGGAAATGGCTTTCCCTTTTAAGATCAAATTGGGTTGGGGTTTTTCCTTTACAGTAGCTAGCCAGGAAATAGAATAATAAGCCTTTTCCTTGCAATGGAAAAAAGTTCTCAGTCCTGTTGACCTGACTTACATGAGTAAGGAGAGTGCCATCAGTGGAGGTGGGTGATGTAACAGGCACTGTGATAATGGGATTCTACTGGACGGCAACTTGGACAGGATCTCACCCCGTCTTTCTTTCCTGTGGTCTCCACCCCAGTCACTCATCTCTACACTCCCTCTTCTAACAGGATGCACAAAAACCAAATATATATTACTAGAAATATTAATGAATACTATCCCATTCCATTCTCACAATATCCACATGAGGTAGGGGGGTAGGTAGGTAGGCAGTTAGGTAATACTATCTCTATTTTATAGAGGAGGAAAGGGAGAATCAGAGATCACACAGCTAGCTGCAGGTACTGGGGTCAGGGTTGACACTCTGTCTCCTGACAATGGACCAGACTACCGCTATCCCTCAGCCTTGAAAACTTGGGTTGTTGTTGTCAAATTGATTCAACCATCATCATTTTCTTCTGATTATCAAAGACATACATGCTTACCAGAAGACAGAAGGGAATACAGAAGGCTATTGAGAAAAATCATTTGCAAAATACAGTGATCTCTATTTTCTTTTTATATTTTCTCTATGACTTTGATAATCAGGGGGAAAACGTAAAACAATTTGATAGTAATAAGCCAAACTGTCCTTCATCCTGGCAACTCCCTCCCAGAACAGACTCTTAAGGAATTTCAACCAGAGAGGAATTGAATTGTGTGCACTTTGCTTCCCTGTGCTGGGAAGTCTTGCCTCTAAGATGTGTGGGATCTTTCATCTCTTTTTACTGTATTGTATTGTATTGTATTGTATTTATATTTGAGAGGCAGATTGAGACAGAGCGCAAGCAGGGGAGGGGCAGAGAGCGAGGGAGACACAGAATCTGAAGCAGGCTCCAGGCTCTGAGCTGTTAGCACAGAACCCAATGAAGGGCTCAAACCCATGAACCACAAGATCATGACCTGAGCCGGAGTTGGACACTTAACCGACTGAGCCACCCAAGTGCCCCTCATCTCTTCTTACACAGACTGTCCTTATAGATGGCAGAAGGGGTGGTGGTGAACCCACAAAAGTCTCAAGAGAGAAGGTGGAGGAGGTGGGGGCTCACTAAAAATGGATACATATTAAGCCCTGCTTTTAGGTACCTAAATATCACTTGAGGCCATGCAGACAGGGGAAAGCATGGATGACAAGCAGCATGAGCAGTATGTTGCTAAGTTACAATACATGACAGAAAACTCCTCTCAGATAAGCTTGAGCCAAAGAGGGATTTATTGACCCATGTACTCAAAAAGCCCAAAGGCCCCCTAACTTCAGGCAAATAAGTATCAGGGTCTCAAAGCATGTGTCATCCTAACTCACTCTCCCTCCACATCTCATCTCTGATCTCCTCTGTACTGGCTTCATTCTCACTCTGGCTGACTCCGTATAGGGGCAAGTTGGCTGCCAACAGTTCCGGGTTAATATCTTTTTACTTTCATATCTAGAAATCCAGAACTTCTTATCCTAACAGTCCAGTGAAAGTCCGAAAATTGAGTCTCATCGGCTTTGATTGGTCTAACTTGAGTTACATGCTCATCCTAGAACCAATCACTGCAGCCCAGGAGATATTTTATCAGTTAGAAATGCCTTCGACTACCAGCAACAGAGAACTTGATAAAAGAAAGTGAAGTTCATGTCCCTTATTTAAAAAGCCATGGGGAATGCATAGCTACTGCTGATGATTCTATGGACTAACATCTTTGATAGTTCTTTGGCCTTCACTATTGTAAGAAGGCTAGTGCAGTTCCATAGAAATAGATCACATCCAGGAAAAAGATGTTAGGAATAGCAAATGACCCTCTTTGAGGAAAGCAAAAGCTTTTCCAAAAGCACCCAGCAGACTTCTGCTCACAACTCATTGGCCACAAATGCTACCTCTACCTTCAAGGGAGGCTGGGCAGCCAAGTATTTTGCTCTTCCAGACTCGAGTGGAGTTAGGCTGGGGAGAAGGGGGTGGGGGGGTGGGAATTGGAATGGCCAATCAGAGTACTGCCTCTGTGGCAGACTCCATTGATTGGCTAGGCCTCATTTCTATGCCCACCTCTAAAGTTAGGGTGCACTCTTGTCCCCCAGGACCTGTGACCTGAGTATGATAGAGGAAAATTGGGTGCTATAAATATAAAAGGGGTAGTAAGTGCTAGTCAGACAAGAGTAAAAGCTATCCATTATTACATGTGTTTGAGGTTACTTGTGATCTGGCCTCCCCAGGAGGTCACAGTATCACTAGATATACATTGTCTTAGGTGATGTTTCAGGTCCCTTTCAACTCTAAAAGGTGAAATGATAATAGCTACAATTACACAAACACCTCCAATTTATTTGAGGCTCAAAAACTTCCTGCCTCTTTCATCCCTCCATCACTTGAGAGCATCTGCTGGTGCGTTAAAGAATACTTGTTTTATTTAGTGATTGTTTCCAGGTTAAGTAATATATACCAAGAATTAGTGTTAGGTGCTTACGCATGGATTATTTTATGAAGTTCTCTCCACAGCAATCCATTTACCGATGTGGGATGAGGATATTGTGGTTAGGTGACTTGTTCAAGGTCACTTTATAGTACGTTCCAAGCTCTAAGTCTCCTTACTCAGAAAATAGTATTCTTCTTGCCATAGCACAACCATAGCACGCTTCTTCAGAACAGACTGGGCCCATTCAAGTGACATCAAGTCAGTTTCTGAGTATTCCAGAAACTTTCCTTTCCTCCTTGTAAAAGTGAATGAAATGGCAATCACTCTTGGACTGAAGGCCCCGAGCTTGTTCAAGGCCCTCTGCCTTAATTAAGTGCAGTTATTTAAAATACCATGCATGGGTTTTGTGACTTTTTTCAGCTGGAGGCTCCAAGGGGTTCCAGCTGGCCTTGTGCTCTGAGGGCGATAAGTCTGCCTGGTGACTGGGGCAATGGCTCCCCAGGCCGCTGACAGTCCTCAGGGCAGTGGTGCCCTCTGCTATGTGCAGAGCTGGGGAGTTGGCTTTCCGCCACCACCACAGATAGCAACTGAGCAGGGTGTTCCTAGGGAGGAATTAGAAAGGCTAATCTGTCAAGCCTGTCGGGCCTAGCTGCCAGGGGCTTCCTCCACGTTCCTGTGTGGAGTTGTAGGTCATCTGAGTGCAGTTTTCTGACTCCTCCCTTGGCAGAAACAGATCTCTGAATGCAGCTTCTCCTGCCCTTGCTGTGCACTCACTATGAACTTTTTAGTGTGAGGGTGACCAGGAAGGTGTTAACTCTTTTTTAAAAATCCAGATTACAAAACTGTACAGGTGAGGAGGTAACAATGGCACATTCAGTAAAGCACTCTATAAAACGCACAAGGTTTACCTATTTGGAGCAAATTTTCTTTACATTGCATTGATCATTTGTGCAATAATCAGTGAACACTTATAGACTCTTCTAGCATTTATTGTTTGTTGGGGTAAGTTATGTCTATTACACATATGAAAAGGAATCTGAACTCATTTAAAAAATTTTTTTTAATGTTTATTTATTTTTGAGACAGAGAGAGACAGAGCATGAACAGGGGAGGGGCAGAGAGAGAGGGAGACACAGAATCTGAAACAGGCTCCAGGCTCTGAGCCGTCAGCACACAGCCCGATAAGGGGCTCGAACTCACGGACCGTGAGATCACGACCTGAGCCGAAGTTGGACGCTTAACCGACTGAGCCACCCAGGCGCCCCAGGAATCTGAACTCTTAATAGATACTAGTTTTATACCAATATAGACAGAAAAATCTCTACTACACTTCCTTCAAGCTTTGGAATTAATGTAATTGAAGAGTGACCTAAATTATAATGTGAGCTATTTTAAAATGGGCTAACAGGGCACCTGGGTGGCTCAGTCGGTTAAGCATCCAACTCCTGATTTTGGCTCAGGTTATGATCTCATGGTTCATGAGTTCAAACCCCACATCAGGCTCTGAGCTGACAGTGCAGAGCCTGCTTAGGATTCTCTCTCTCTCCCTCTCACTCTACCCCTCCCCTGCTCATGCGCATGCTCACCTCTCAGTTTCTCTCTCAAAATAAATAAACTTAAAAAATAAGTAAATAAATAAATAAAACGGGCTACAATTTGTGACTACTTATTTTGATCCTCAACCAGCAATCATTTCAATACCATGCAAACAAAATAAAATGTAGAAATGAATTATTATACAACATGCCAATTTAAAAATTTTCTATTTATAATGAACAAAAGTTTGTTCTGGTAAAGTCACTGACCTTAATATTAATAAGGTAATGTTATGAATTACAACCTATAAAATATATTTATTTAAATTTTCCTGTAAAGAAAAAATACTATCAACAAATATGGAACTCTAGTTAATGATACCTATGCTGAAGTATTTAGAGGGAAGTATATGAATGTTTGCAATTTCCTCTGAAATTCATCAATAAAATAAGATGTATTAATAGATGGGTGATGAAGCAAGCATGGTACAATTTCGTGGTAGAATCTAGGTGGTGGGTATACAGGTGTTCAAAGTAAAACTCTTTCAACTTTGATGTATGTTAAAAAGTTTTTAGGGTGCCTGCATGGCTCAGTTGGTTGAGTGTCCAACTGTGACTCAGGTCATAATCTCATGGTTCATGAGTTTGAGCCCAGTGTCAGCTCAGGTCATGATCTCATGGTTCATGGGTTCAAACCCCATGTTGGGCTCTGTGCTGACAGCTCAGAGCCCAAAGACTGCTTCAGATTCTGTGTCTCCCTCTCTCTCTGCCCCTCCCCTGCTCACACTCTATGTGTGTGTCTCTCTCTCTCAAAAAGTATAATGAACATTAAAAACATAATAACTTCATAACAATAATTTTAAAAGACACCATTACAGGGGCGCCTGGGTGGCTCAGTTGGTTGAGCATCCGACTTCGGCTCAGGTCATGATCTCGCGGTCCGTGAGTTCAAGCCCCGCGTCGGGCTCTGTGCTGACAGCTCAGAGCCTGGAGCCTGTTTCAGATTCTGTGTCTCCCTCTCTCTCTGACCCTTCCCCGTTCATGCTCTGTCTCTCTCTGTCTCAAAAATAAATAAACGTTAAAAAAAATAATAAAAAAAATAAAAAAGGCACCATTACAAAAAGTAGTACACAATACAGACTGGGAAAGGTATTCTTAACAAATGTATCTGGAAAAGGACATAAATGCAAAAATAAATAACTACAAATCAACAATAAAAAATGAATAATCTTTTTTTTTTTTTTCCAATGGGTAAAAGACAACAGAGAGGAAGACAAATCATAAGAGACTTAAATACAGAGAACAAACTGAGGGTTGCTGGAGGGGTTGTGGGTGGGGGGATGGGCTAAATGGGCAAGGGGAATTAAGGAGGATACTTGTTGGTATGAGCACTGGTGTTATAAGTAAGTGATGAATCACTAAATTCTACGCCTGAAATCACTTTTATACCATATGTCAACTAACTTGGATTTATATTTTAAAAAGTGGATAAAAGACATTTCATAAAAGAATATATATGAATGTTAAATAAATACATAAAAAGGTACTAAACATCATTGGTCATCAAGAACATTTACATTAAAACAACAATTAGAGACAATTTCCTATCCATCTGAAAGGCCAAAGTAAAATAGCCTAACAATGTTAAATGTTAGCAAGAATACAAAATAACTGGAACTCTCATAGACTGCCGGTAAAATAGTACATTTTCTTTGGAGAACTTAGTGGTTTCTTTTCTCCTCTTTTCTTTTCTTTTTTAATGTTTATTTATTTTTGAGAGCAAAAGCATGAGCAGGGGAAGGGGCAGAGACCTAGGGGGAACAGAGGATCCAAAGTGGGCTCTGAGCTGACAGCAGTGAGCCCCGTGTGGGGCTTGAACTCACAAACTGTGAGATCATGACCTAAGCTGAAGTTGGAGTCTCAACTGACCCAGCCACCCAGGCACCCCAAGAACTTAGTAGTTTGTAATGAACTTAAACATGCCTATACCCTATGACCTAACAATTCCACTTTTAGGTACCTACCAAAGAGAACTAAAACCATGTGTCTACACAAAGATTGGCACATAAATAGTCATAGCTGTGTGAATTACAAGAGCCTCAAATTGTAAACAGCCTAAAAAGTACATCAATAGCAGAGTGGGTTAAAAAATGTAATAAAATCCATGAAAGAAATAATGAATAAGCTGTACTTTATTAAAATTCAAATTCTATGCTCTGAGAAAGACAATATCAAGAAAATTGGAAGACAAACTACAGACTAGAAGAAAATATTTTCAAAAGACACATCCTGACAAAGGACATACTGTTACCCAAAAGATACAAAGAACTCTAAACACCTGTGGCACCTGGGTGGCTCAGTCAGATAAGCATCTCACTTTGGCTCAGGTCATGATCTCATGGTTCATGAGTTTGAGCCCCGCATCAGGCTCTGTGTTAACAGCTCAGAGACTGGAGCCTGCTCTGGATTCTGTGTCTCCCTCTTTCTGCCCCTCCCCTGCTCATGCTCTGTCTCTGTCTCTCAGAATAATACATAAACATAAAAAATTTTTGAAAAAATAAAAGAACACTGAAAACTCAACAATAACAACATAATTAAAAAATGGGCCAAAGACCTAAAGAGACAAGTCACCAAAGAAGATACACAGATGGCAAGTAAGCACATGAAAAGATGTTCCACATCACAAGTCATCAGGGAAATGCAAACTGAAACAGATACCACTAATTAGAATGGCCAAAATCTGGACCACTAACAGCACCAAATGCTGGCAAGGATGTAGAGCGACAGGAATCCTCATTCATTGCTAATGGGAATGTAAAGTGGTACAGCCACTTTGGAAAACAGTTTGGCATACTCTTACCATGTGATCCACCAACCACACTCCTTGGTATTTACCCAAAGGAGTTAAAAACTTATATCTACACAAAAACCTGCACATGAATGTTTATAGCAGCTTTATCCATAATTGCCAAAGCCTGGAAGCAATCAAGATGTCCTTCAGTAGGTGTGTAGATAAATACACTGTGGCACATATAGACAATGGAATATTATTCAGCACTAAAACAAGATGAGCTATCGAGCCATGAAAAGACATGAAGGAAACTTAAATGCATATTACTAAGTGATAGAAGCCAATCTGAAAAGGCTGCATACTATGTGTGATTCCAATTATACCACATTCTGGAAAAGGAAAATCTATGGAGAGAGTAAAAAGATCAATGGTTGCCAGGGATTTCTGGGGGTGGGAGAGAAAACAAATAGGCGGAGCACAGCAGACAGTGAAAATACTCTGTATGATACTATAAAGATGGACACATGTCATTATCCATTTGTCCAAAGCTATGGAATGTATAACACCCACAGTGAACCCTTAGGTAAACTATGGACTTTGGGGGATTATGATGTGTCAATGCAGGTTCATCCTTGGTAACAAATGTACTGCTCTGGTGAGTGATGATATGCATGTGTGGGGGTCAGGGATATATGGGAAATCTCTGTACTTTCCTATCAGTTTTATTGTAAATCTAAAACTGTTCTAAAAAAAATGAAGTCTTGGAAAAAATTGTGGTATATTCATGTAATGAAATACTACTCAGCAACAGAAAGAAACAAACTACTAAAACTAGCAATAACATGGATAAACCTTAATGCGGAGGGGAAAATGCCACACACAAAATAGTAAACAGAAGTCCAAGCCCAGGCTAATCTATGGAGACAAAAGTCAGAACTGTGGGGCGCCTGGCTGGCTCAGTTGGCGGAGCATGAGACTCTTGACCTCAGGGTTGTGAGTTTGAGCCCTACACTGGGTGTAGAGATTACTTAAAAATAAACTCTTTTAAGAAAAGAAAAAAAGAACTGTGGTTCCTTAGGAAGAAGGGGAACAGACTGGAAAGGGCATGAAGAAACTTCCTGAAGTGACAGAATATCATCTTGTTTTAGGTGGTGGTTAGAGAGGTATATACAATTGTCAAAACTCACTGAGCTGATGACTTAAGATCTATACATGTAATTTTATGTTTAATATCACAGTTTGAAAAAAAATCACAATTTGAAATGGAGCAGTGAGGGGAAAGAAAGGAGGAGGAGGAAACAGATGGGACTACTGTGCCCCAGCAGCTCTTGCCCTCAGCCTCACTTCCACCTTCTCTTTAGTAGCTGCAACTGCTGCCTAGTTTTTTGTTTGTTTGTTTGTTTTTTAACTTAGGGGTAGAGGGAAAAGGAGAGAAAATCCATGTGTTTTTATTGGATGTGGAAACTACGACAGTGCGTGTTTATATGACCAATGATTGCTGTGGAACTAATTTTAGTTGCTCTAAAATTTTTTCCAAGCAATTTTCAGAGTTGGTGTAGCATAGGGATGTTCAAAGCTATCCTTAGACCTGTAATATGAAAAATGCAGCTACTCAATACATGAGATTTTTAAAGCAATTTCTTATATGACAATACCTGCAAATCTTCTGATGAAATAATCACTACCTCTTAGAGCATGCAGGTAATGAACCAATACTACAAAGTACAAAGCGGAGTAGTCAAAACGGTGTGGTAGTGGCACAAAAACAGACACACAGATCAATGGAACAGAATAGAGAGCCCAGAAATAAACCCATGCTTATATGGTCAATTAATCTACAACAAAGGAGGCTAGAATATACAATGGGGGAAAAGACAGTCTCTTCAACAAATGGTGTTGGGAAAACTAGATAGCTACATGCAAAAGAATGAAACTGGACCACTTTTCTACACCAGACACACACACACACACAAACTCTCTCTCTCTCTCTCAATGGATTAGAGACCTAAATGTAAGACCTGAAATCATTAAATTCCTAGAAGAAAACATAGGCAGTAATTTTGTTGACATCAGCTATAGAAATATTTTTCTGGTTATATCTCCTCAGGCAAGGGAAACAAAAGCAAAATTAGACTATTGGCACTACAGCAAAATAAAAAGCTTTTGCAATCTACAGATTTAATGCAATCCCTATCAAAATTCCAAGAGAATTTTTCACAGAACTAGAATAATCCTAAGATTTATACATAACCACAAAAGACCCTGAATAGCCAAAGCAATCTTGAAAAAAGAAGAACAAAACTTGAGGTATCACAATCCAGATTTCAAGATATACTACAAAGCTATAGTAATCAAAACAGTATGGTCCGGCACATAAATAGACACATAAATCAATGGAACAGAATAGAAAGCCCAGAAATAAGCCCATGAGTATATGGTCAATTAATCTTTGACAAAGGAGGCAAGAATATGCAATGGGAAAAAGTCTCACTTTTTTTCCCCACTGGACAGCTACACACAAAAGAATGAAACTGGACCACTTTCTTACACTGTATACAAACATAAACTCAAAATGGATTAAGGAACAAAATGTGAGACCTGAAACCATAAAAATCCTAGGAGAGAGCACAGACAGTAATTTCTCTGACATTGGCTGCAACAACGTTTTTCTAGATATGCCTCCTGAGGCAAGAGAAGCAAAAGCAAAAATACACTGTTGGGACTACATCAAAATAAAAAGCTTTTGCATAGTAATGGAAACAATCAACAAAACAAAAGACAACCTACTGAATGGGAGAAGATATTTGCAAATGACATATCTGATAAAGGGTTAGTATCCAAAATATATACAGAACTTATACAATTCAACACCAAAACAAACAAAACAAAACAAATAATCCAACTGAAAAATGGACAGAAGACATGAACAGACATTTCTCCAAAGATATACAGATGGCCAAGAGATAAATGAAAAGATGCTCAACAGCATTTCATCAGGGAAATGCAAATCAAAACCACAATGAGATATCATCACCTCACATGTGTCAGAACAGTTATAATCAAAAACACAAGAAACAAGTGTTGGTGAGGATGTGAAGAAAAAGGACCTCTCATGCACTGTTGGTAAGAATGCAAACTGGTGAAGCCACTGTGGAAAACAGTATGGAGTTTCATCAAAAAATTAAAAAACAGAATTATATGATGCACTAATTCCACTACTGGGTATTTACCCAAAGAATATGAAAACGCTAATTCAAAACCATATATGCACCCTTATGTTTATTGCAACATTATTTACAATAGCCAAATTATGGAAGCAACCCAAGTGTCTGCTGATAGATGAATGGATAAAGATGCGGTATATATATATATATATATATATATATATATATATATATATATAAAATAGAATCTTATTCAGCCATAAAAAAAGAATGAAATCTTGCCACCTGCAACAACATAAATGGGTCTAGAGGGTATAATGCCAAGTGAAATAAGTCAGAGAAAGACAAATACCATATGATTTCACTCATATGTGGAATTTAAGAAACAAAACAAATGAACAAACAAATAAAAAAAAGACAAACAGGGCAAACTTTCACTCTTCACATATGACATGATACTCTATATGGAAAATCCAAGAGATTCCACCAAAAAACTGCTAGAATTGATTCATGAATTCAGCAAAGTGGCAGGATATAAAATCAATGCACAGAAATCAGTTGCATTCCTATACATCAACAATGAAGCAACAGAAAGAGAAATCAAGGAATCGATCCCATTTACAGTTGCACCAAAACACGTAAAATACCTAGGAATAAATCTAACCAAAGAGGTGAAAAATCTGTATGCTGAAAACGATAGAAAGCTTATGAAAGAAATTGAAGAAGACACAAAAAAATGGAAAAGATTCCATGCTCCTGGATAGGAAGAACAAATATTGTTAAAATGTCAATACTACCCAAAGCAATCTACATGTTCAATGCAAACAATATCAAAATAACACCAGCATTCTTCACAGAGCTAGAACAAATAATCCTAAAATTTGTATGGAACCAGAAAAGACCCGAATAGCCAAAGCAATCTTGAAAAAGAGAACCAAAGCAGGAGGCATCACAATCCCAGACTTCAAGCTATACTACAAAGCTGTAATCATCAAGACAGTATGGTACTGGCACAAGAATAGACACTCAGATCAATGGAACAGAATAGAGAACCCAGAAATGGATCCACAAACATATGGCCAACTAATCTTTTACAAAGAAGGAAAGAATAGCCAATGGAATAAAGACAATCTCTTCAGCAAGTGGTGCTGGGAAAACTGGACAGTGCCATGCAGAAAAATGAACCTGGACCACTTTCTTACACCACACACAAAAATAAACTCAAAATGGATGAAAGACCTAAATGTAAGACAGGAAGCCATTAAAATCCTCGAGGAGAAAGCAGGCAAAAACCTCTTTGATCTTGGCCACAGCAACTTCTTACTCAACACATCTCCAGAGACAAGGGAAGCAAAAGCAAAAATGAACTATTGGGACCTCATCAAAATAAAAAGCTTCTGCACAGTGAAGGAAACAATCAGCAAAACTAAAAGGCAACTGACAGAATGGGAGAAGATATTTGCAAATGTCATATCAGATAAAGGGTTAGTATCCAAAATCTATAAAGAACTTATCAAACTCAACACCCAAAAAACAAATAATCCAGTGAAGAAATGGGCAAAAGACATGAACAGACACAGATGTCTAAAGAAGACATCCAGATGGCCAACCGACACGTGAAAAAATGCTCAACATCACTCATCATCAGGGAAATACAAATCAAAACCACAATGTGATACCACCTTACACCTGTCAGAATGGCTACCATTAACAACTCAGGAACAACAGATGTTGGCAAGGATGTGGAGAAAGAGGATCTCTTTTGCACTGCTGGTAGGAATGCAAACTGGTGCAGCCACTCTGGAAAATAGTATGGAGGTTCCTCAAAAAACTAAAAATAGAACTACCCTATGACCCAGCAATTGCACTACTAGGCATTTATCCAAGGGATATAGGTGTGCTGTTTCGAAGGGACACATACACCCCCCAGGTTTATAGCAGTACTATCAACAAGAGCCAAAGTATGGAAAAAGCCCAAACGTCCATCGATGAATGAATGGATAAAGAAGATATGATGTATATATATACAATAGAGTATTACTTGGCAATCAAAAAGAATGAAATCTTGCCATTTGCAGCTACATGGATGGAACTGGAGGGTATTATGCTAAGTGAAGTTAGAGAAAGACAAAAATCATATGACTTCACTCATATGAGGACTTTAAGACACAGAACAGATGAACATAAGGGAAGGGAAACAAAAATAATATAAAAACAGGGAGGGGAACAAAACAGAAGAGACTCATAAATATGGAGAACAAACTGAGGGTTGCTGGAGAGGTTGTGGGAGGGGGGTGGGCTAAATGGGTAAGGGACACTCAGGAGTCTACTCCTGAAATCATTGTTGCACTATATGCTAACTAATTTGGATGTAAAATAAAAAAATAAAAAATAAAACAAGTTAAAAATAAAAATTTAAAAATTAAAAAGAAAAAGACACAAACAAAAAACTGAATCTTAAATACAGAGAATAAACTGGTGGTTGCCAGAGATGAGTGAGAGGATGGGTGAAACAGGTGAAGGGGGTTAAGAGTGTACTTATAGTGATGAGCAGTGAGTAATGTATAGAAATGTTGAATCATTATATTGCATACCTGAAACTAATATAGCACTGTATATTAATTATGCTTCAATTAAAAAAACAAAAAAATTAAAAAAACATATTTTTACCAAAATAAACAGGTTTGAAGGTATTCTCTAATACTGAAATTGCCTTATTCTTTTGCTTTTTTTGGCTCACAAACTTCATAACAAGCTGATTTCTCATCTCTCTTTTCATTCTATCCTTTTCAGATAGAACTTGCAACAATAACAACAAAAACAACCATATAAAATTTAATTAATTAATTAATTTTTTGAGAGAGGGAGTGCACACCAGCGGGGGAGAGGGAAAGAGTGGGAGAGAGAGGGAGGGAGGGAGAGGGAGAGGGAGAGGGAGAGAGAGAGAGAGAGAGAGAGAGAGAAAATGTTAAGCAGGCTCCACGCTCAGCACAGAGCCCAATGCAGGACTCGATCCAATTACCCCAGGATCATGACCTGAGCTAAAATCAAGAGTGTGATGCTCAATGAACTGAACTGCCCAAGCACCCCAGAGAATCTCAAGCAGGCTCCACCCCCAGCACAAAGCCCAACATGGGGCTTGGTCTCATGACTGTGAGATCATGACTTGAGCCAAAATCAAGAGTTGGATGCTCAATCAACTGAGCCACCCAGGTGCCCCTAAATTTTTTATTTAACTTGCCCAGGCCTGAATTCTAAAGAACATAAAATATTTAAATGTGATATTTTTGGCCCTGTGTCATTCCTATTTTTTTTTCACAATAAATCACAACTTGTTAAGAATAGCCATAGGCAGTTCATTTTTCAGATTATTTACTCAAAACAGCAAAATGATACAGTGTTTTCTTATCATGTCTTTGGAAAGAAGGTTCTGCAATTAACTAAATTTTAGTTAATAATATACTCATGTGGTTTGGACTACACTGATGGAATTTATAATTGTGATTAACATGTAACATTTCAGTGCTTGACAAAATTCTAGAATTCTAATGAGTTAAAATACAGAGAAAACTTTGCTAATTTTAAGTATATAAAAGGGGAGGCAAGAAAAAGATTTTATGTGAGTTCATTTACCTTATTAAATAACAATAAGGACTTTGTCAACTTTGTCAGAAGAAGCACGAGATGAGGAGATGATGGGGGAGGCAAAGGAGAAGGAGAAAGAGGAAGGAAGGAGGAAGAGGAAGATAGAGAGGAGGGGGAGGAAATAGGAAGGGGAGATGCAGAGGGAGGAGAAGAAGGTAGGAGATATGGAAGGAGGAAAAGGGAGAAAATGGTGAATGAGAAGAATGAGAAAGTGACAAACACAGAAGATCCAAAGTAGAAAACCTGAAAGGAGATTTTAAGTGTAGGGATTACGTAAAGGTACAAATGATATAAGAAGGTAGATGATGGGTGCCTGGGAGTTTATAATACTATTCTGTTTACTTTGTATGCATTTGAAAATTTCCATAATAAAAAGATATTTTTTAAAAAGAAATCAAAGAAGGACACCTGCGTGGCTCAGTTGGTTGAGCTTCCAACTTTGGCTCAGGTCATGGTCTGGTGGTTTGTGAGTTCGAGCCCCGCATAAGTCTTGCTGCTGTCAGCACGGAGCCCACTTTGGATCTTCTGTTCCCCTCTCTATCTCTCCCTCCCCTGCTCATGCTCTCTTTCTCTCAAAAATAAATAAAACATTAAAAAAAAATTTTTAAAGAAATTTTTTTAAAGACTCAGAATTTTTTCTTTAAAAAAATTTTTTTAAAGAAATCATTAACAGAAGTAAAGAGAAAAAAACATGATTACCTCAGTAGATATACAAAATGCATAAAAGTTAACACCTGTTGATGATAAAAACTCTCAGCAAACTGAAAATTTAAAGGAAATCAATTAATCTGATAAGGTTGTCTATAAAATCTGGGGTTGACATCAGACTTGATGGTGAAATATTGAACACTGTCCTCTTAAGTTGAAGCAAAGCAAAGATGTAGATTCTCATCACTACTATTCAACATTATATTGGTAGTTTTAGCCAGTGCAGCAAGGCAAGACAAAGAAAAAGGAGTAAAGATTATAAAGAAAAAGTAAAACTTCCTTTTCTGCAGATGACATGACTGTATATGTAGAAAATCCATGGGAAACTATAAACAAATTATTAGAAACAATAAGTGAATTTGACAAGATTGCAAGACACAAATTCAATATGCAAAATAAATTGTATATCTACTAGTAATAAACAATTTGAAATTAAAATAAAACTATTTAAAATAACAAAAAATAAAAAATTTTTTGGAATGATTTTATAATTATTATAATATATTTATAATTTATACATTTGTAACATATTAATATGTATTTTATATATTAAATTATAATAATTTTTGGAATAATTTAATAAAATTGTGCAAAACCTATACATTAAAACAATAAGATATTGCTGAGAGACTAAAGAAGACCTAAATAGATAAAGAAATATACCATGTTCATGGATTAGAAGACTAAATATGGTTAAGATGACAATTGTTACCAACTCTTCTTTAAAATTCCAATAAAAACTTCAATAGGGCTTTTTCATTGAAATTTACAAGCTTATTCTAAGTAGGACTCAAAATAGTTAAAACAATCTTGAAGAACAGAAAAGCTCAAGGGCATATTCTACTTAATTTCAAGACTTACTATAATGAAAAACTATAATAACAAAAGGCAAAGTAGTATTGGCATAAGGATGGATGAATAAATCAATGATACAGAATTAAAAGTCCAAAAATAGGTCCACACATGTCTACCGTCACTTGATTTTGACAAAAGAGCCAAGGCAATTCAATGAAGGAAGAAAGTTTTCTAATAGACAGTGCTGCAACAACTAGAGGATATCTGTAGGAGAAAAAAAAAAAAGAATACAGACTATCCCCCACCCCAACTTCATTGCATATTATACAAAAATTAATTTGAAATGCACCATAACCCTAAATGTGAAAGTTAAAATTCTAAAGCTTTTATAAGAAAACATAGGAAAATATCTTTGTAATTTGGGAGTGGAGGAATGAGAGGTTGGAACACATTTTTTAGACAGGACACAAAAAGCGCTAACCATAAAAACAAACAAACAAAAACCCAGCAGTGAATAAATTGGAGTTCATAGAAATTTGAAACTCAGCAACAAAAAAGAACCAACTGAATGCATGCAGTAACACAGGTGAATCTCACAAATATAATGTTCAGCAAAACAGGTCAGACATGAGTTGTACATATTATATGACTTTGTTTTTATGAATTTCAAGAACATAGAAAACTAATTTATGTTGACAGAAATAAAAATAGTCATTGCTTTGGGCAAAGAGGATTGAGAGATAGTTTGAAAAGGTCCCAAGGGGATTTTTCTGAGGTGATGAAAATGTTCTTTAACTTGATCTGGATGAAAGTCACAGGGATATATAAATTTATCAAAATTCATTAAGCTGTGCAATTAAGATCTTTTATTCTATGTAAATTATACCTCAATAGAGTACAGTTTAAAAATAAATCTTTTTGCAAATCACAGATCTGATAAGGGATTTGTATCCAAAGTATATAAAGAACTCATAGAACTCAATAATATGAGACAAATAATCTAATTTTTAAAAATGGGCAAAGGATTTGAAATACATTTCTCCCAAGATATACAAATAGCCAAAAACCACATGAAAAAATGTTCAACATCATTAGTCATTAGGGAAATACAAATCAAAACCACAATGAGATACCATCTTATACCAATTAGGATGG
Organism: Panthera uncia; assembly: GCF_023721935.1. Taxonomy (NCBI): domain Eukaryota; kingdom Metazoa; phylum Chordata; class Mammalia; order Carnivora; family Felidae; genus Panthera; species Panthera uncia. The sequence continues at coordinate 10,247,149 of NW_026057585.1, forward strand.
CTATTATTTAAAAAACACGCACACCATCAGAAAATAACAAGTGTTGGTGATGATGTGGAAAACCTGGAACTCTTGTGCACCAAAGTTGTGGGAATGTAAAATGGTACAGCTGCAATGGAAAACAGTATTGCAGTTTTTAACAAATTAAAAATACATTTACATATAATCCAGCTACTCCACTTTCAGGCATACACCAAAAGAATGAAAAGCAGAGTCTCAGGGTGCCTGGGTGGTTCAGTCAGTTAAACATCTGACTTTGGCTCAGGTCATGTTCTTGCGGTCCATGGGTTTGAGCCCCACGTCAGGCTCTGTGCTGACAGCTCAGAGCCTGGAGCCTGCTTCAGATTCTCTCTCCCTTTATAGAGCTCTGCCTGCCTCTCTCTCTCTGTCTCTCTCTCTTTCTCTCAAAAAAAAAATTAGGGGCGCCTGGGTGGCTCAGTCGGTTGAGCCTCCGACTTCAGCTCAGGTCACGATCTCACGGTCTGTGAGTTCGAGCCCCGCGTCAGGCTCTGGGCTGACGGCTCAGAGCCTGGAGCCTGTCAGATTCTGTGTCTCCCTCTCTCTCTGCCCCTCCCCCATTCATGCTCTGTCTCTCTCTGTCTCAAAAATAAATAAACGTTAAAAAAAAAATTTTTTTTTTTTAAATTAAACAAAATTTTTAAGGGCAGAGCCTTGAAGCAATTCTTGTGCATCCATGTTCATAGCAGCATTACTCACAAAACAACTCAAGGGTTCATTAACAGGTTAATGGATAAATAAAATGTGGTGTACTCATATATAATGGAATATTATCCAGCCTTAAAAAGGAAGGAAATTCTGACACATAGCTACAACATGGATTAACTTTGAGGACATTATGTGGAGTGAAATAAGCCAGTCACAAAAAGATAAATCAATAAAGATTCCATTTATATGAGATTAACTAGAGTCATCAAATTCATAGAGACAGAAGGTAGAATGGTGATTGCCAGGGACTGGGGGAGGTGAAAATGGGGAGTTGTTTAATACAGAGTTTCAGCTTTGCAAGGTGGAAAGAGTTTTGGAAATTGGTTGCACAACAATATGAATATACTTAACACTAATAAACTGTACAGTTAAAAATGGTTGAGAAAGTAAATTTTGTTTTGTATATTTTACCACAAGTATGAGTCAAAATTTAAAGTAAGAGAAAAAAAAAAACGATTCCAAAACTAAAAACAAACAAGCCACATAAGTTACCACTATATATCCATTAGGATGGTAATAATAATAATAAATGCAAAATAACAAGTGTTGGAGGATATGTGGAAAAATTAGAATCTTCTGTTGGTGGGAACGTAAAATGGAGCAGCTGCTGTGGAAAACAGTTTGGCAGTTCCTCAGAAAATTAAGCACAGAATTAGCAGCATTATTCATAATAGCCAAAAAGTGGAAACCACCCAAAGGTCCACCATCTGACGGGCAGATAAGTAAAATATGATATATCCTTACAATGGAAAGTTATTCAGCCATAAAAAGGAGTAAGTACTGATGCATGCTATAACATGGGTGAACTTTGAAAAATACCACGTTACAGAAGGAAGCCACGTAGGTTCACATAATTGTATTATTCCATTTTTTTTATTGTTTTTTTTTAATTTTTTTTTAATGTTTATTTATTTTTGAGACAGAGAGAGACAGAGCATGAATGGGGGAGGGGCAGAGAGAGAGGGAGACACAGAATCGGAAGCAGGCTCCAGGCTCTGAGCCATCAGCCCAGAGCCCGACGCGGGGCTCAAACTCACGGACCGCGAGATCATGACCTGAGCTGAAGTCGGACGCTTAACCGACTGAGCCACCCAGGCGCCCCTATTATTCCGTTTATATGAAATATACAGAATAGGAAAATCCATGGAGACAGAAAGTACATTAGTTGATGCCAAGGGATGGGAGAAGTGAGGGCAAAATTGAGACTAACTGCTAACAGCACAGGGGTTCTTTTGGGGGAGATGGAAACATTCTGCAATTAGTGGTGATTGCTGTTCAACCTGGTGAACATACTAAAACCCACTTAAATGTACACTGTAAAATGATTTTTTTTGGTATTTTATGGAATATGGAATTTTGTAATGTTCATATACGAATTTATCTGAGGATTATAGTTCAATAAAACAAAAACTTTTTTATGTGTTATTATTGGTGATAGGGTTAAGAGCACATACCTGTTTCTTACCTAAGAGAGGTGTTGAAACAATATGGGAGGGAATGGAAGTGAGGCAGCTGAACTTAGCAGTAAAAACACAACAGAAACCTAGTTTTCCTATTTTCCAGATAAAATATTTGAGGAATATATTCAGCAAAAGCAATAAATTTCCAATTTTGCATTTATAAGATCTGCTCCCCCCCTTTTCTTTAGTGGTGTTTCTCATCCTTGTCCTTAATTTCTGCAATTGAAACTTTCTTGAAATCGTCCTGAGTTTGCAAATACTTATTTAAGGCAGATTACCTTGCACCATCTCCAATTATTCTTAAAGTATAAAAAAGAAAAGTGCAGTAATGGAGATTTGTAAGATAAAATGAAAAGCCACTAGAGGGCACTATATCCTGTCTGGTTTGCAGTGAGGATTTCTATGAAACAATACTTTTTTTACCTTAAAGATTATGCTTCTCATGGTGAAGCCCAGAGCTGTTTATTTACCCCGTCAAACCCTTCATAAGCTGGGTGGCCTTAGGAAAGTCTTTGGCTTCTCTGGGTTTCACCTTCTACACCTACAAACGTGTGGGTTTGGCTACATGCTTTCCAAGTTCCTGTTGATGAAGTTGTGGGGTGATGGTGGGGTGGTCTGGAGTCAACAGCCAAGAAAGAATTCTTGAAGATATCTTTGGTGCAAAAAGGTGATTTTATTAAATCATGGGGACAGGACCCACAGGCAGGAAGAGCTGCACTGGGGTTCAGTTATGACAGGTAAGTCCTTACATACCCTCAGGTTGGGAGTGGGTCAGGTGTAAGAGTAAGTTGCTAAGGTATTTTGGAAGCAAGGTTTCCAGGACCTTGAAGCGCTAGCAGTTGCTAGGGAGATGCCACTTATTACAGTTTAATAAAACCTCAATCATGAGACACTTCAGATGTATACTGGGGGGGCCATCACCTTGGAGTATGATTGCCAGCATATGTCTTGGGGCAGTTGAAATAAAGGAAGTAGACATACAGGGTCCTCGAGGTTGGGACAATGTCAAGCTAAGGTTCTCTTTTGCCCGTAGCGACGTGTCATCATCAACACAGCTGAGCTCCTAGAGGGACGTCACTCTGCTGGTTTCCAGGACTTGTCAGTGGGCTGGAGGCAGTAAGGGACTTTAATTTTTCATTTGCCTTAGTTTCCCACATTACCATGGCAAGCACTTAAACCCCTTTCCTTTGTTCTTGGGTAGCCAGTAGTGTCTGAGGAATATCACACATACCCCACCTGTGGGGGGTGGGGTGCCAGCCTGTATTTTGCCCTCAACTTGTCCCATGCTCCCTCATCTCTGTCAACTCTAAAATTCCTATTTTGTACTGCCTTAAAGCCAGGATAAAATCTAGCAAAACAGTAAGCATTGTACCCGCTTTATTTTACCACTTTCTCCAGCTTGCTCAAACTGGTCCCTCTTTCCACCTTCCCTATTTGTTTTTCCAGTTAATCAGCTTAGAGGCACTTTTGACCTTTTCCTCTTAAGCTCCATTCACTGACAACTTATAATATGATACATAAGCACTCTCAGAGCACTTGCCAAGTTTTCTGTTTTGATTCTCAAAACAAATAGGGCTTGTGTTATCTCTGGTGTACCTGGTAAGGAAACAGAGGTCTGGAAGGTTTCAGTGAATTGCCCACAGTAACATAACTAATCAGTTATAGGACCTGCCCTTCCAACTCCAAAGCCTGTGCTCTTCATGACAAAATTCCCTGTTAGTGGGAACAACCTTTGTGACGTGTGAAGTTCCACATTTATGCTAGCAGTATTAGTTTTCTACCTTCCTGTAACAAATTGCCACAACACAGTGGCTTAAAGCAACATAAGTTTTTTGTCTTACAGTTCTGTAGACCAGAAGTCTAACATAGGCCTCGCTGGGGTAAAATCAAGGTGTCGGGGGTCTTGTTCCCTTCTGGATGTTCTAGGCAGGAATCTGTTTCCTTGTATTTCCCAGCTTCCAGAGGCCACCTGCATTCTTTGGCTGATATACCCTTTCCTCCAACTTCAAAGCTAGCAATAGCAAGTCAGATCCTTCTCACATGCATCATTCTGACCTCTCTGCCTCCCTCTTCCACTTTTAAGAATGCTTTTGATTATATTGGCCCCAGACAATCCAGGATAATCTCCATTTTAAGGTCAGTTGACCAGCAAATTTAATTCCATCTGCAACTCTAATTCCCTTTTATCATGTACTATAAAGTATTCACAGGTTCCATGGATTAGGACATGAACATCTTGAAGGGGGTGCTTATTCTGATTACCACACAGTCCTTCTTTAAGAAGAAAAAAATAAAGTTACAATCATAAAATTAGATATGATCCTATGAACACATATGCTAAACTTTATTAAATTCATGGAAAATCTGTTTATCCTTATTTATTTGGTTTATTTATTGAGGTAAATTCATATAACATAAAGTTAAACATTTTAAAGAACACATTTCAATGGTATTTAATACATTCACAATGTTGCACAAACAGCACCTCTATTCAGTTCTAAATAATTTTCATTCCTCCAAAGAAAACTCTATACCCATTAAGCATTCATTCACTTTCCCCCTACCCCTCAGGCCCTGGCAGTCACTAAATCTCTTTTTGTCTCTACAGATTTACCTGTTCTGGATATTTCATAAAATAGAATCACATAACTTGTGACCTTTAGTGCCTGGCTACTTTCACTTATAATATATTTAAGGCTGATCCATGTATCAGTACCCAATTCTTTTTTATGACTGAATAGTAGTCCACATGTATGGCTATACCACATTTATTCAGTGATGGTATTCAATGATGGGCAATTCATTGTTTCCAACCTTTCATTATTATGAATAATGCTGCTATGAACATTCCTATACAAGTATTTGTTTGAATACTTGCTTTTAATTCTTTGGATATATACTTAGAAGTAGAATTGGCAGGGGGAGGGCATCATGTGGTAATTCTCTAACTTTTTGAGGAATCATCGAATTGTTTTCTGTAGTGGCTAATATCATTTTATACCCCCACCAGCAATGTACAAGCTTTCAAATTTCTCTGCATTCTTATTACTACTTGTTTTCTTTAAAAAAAAATTATTATTTTAGCCATCCTAGTGGATGTGAAATGGCATCTTATAGTTTGATTTGCATTTCTTTATTCACTAACAATGTTAAGTGAATGTATTGTCATGTATTTGTTGGCCATTTACACGTCTTCTTTGGAAAAGAAGTGTTTTTGCTATTGAGTTGTAAGAGTTCTTTATGTATTCTGGATATTAGACCCTAATTTGCAAATATTTTCTTCCATTCTGTAGGTTTTTTCACTTTTTTAAAAAGACTTTATTATTTTGGGAGCACCTAGGTGGCTCAGTCGGTTCAACATCTGACTCTTGATTTCTACCGAGGTCATGATCTCACCATTCATGCATTCATGCTCTACATCAGACTATGTGCTAACAGTGTGGGGCCTGCTTGGGATTCTCTGTCTCCCTCTCTCTGATCCTCCACCCCCCTCAAAAATAAATATTTAAAAATTTTTTCACATTGTTTTAAAACAAAGATTTTATTATTTTTACGTAATCTCTACACCCAACATGGGGCTCAAACTCACAACCTGGAGATCAAGAGTCACCTGCTCCACCAACTGAGCCAGACAGTACCCCTTTCACTTTCTTTTTTAGACAGGAAAAAAAGTTTATTTATTAATTTTTGAGAGAGAGAGAGAGAGGAGTGGGGGGATGGGCAGAGAGAGAGGGGGGCAGAGAGGGGGAAAGAGAGAACAGGGGGAAGCAGGCTCTGTGCTGATAATGTGAAGTCTGATGTGGGGCTCAAACTCATGAACCACGAAATCATGACCTGAGCTGAAATCAGATGCTTAACCGACTGAGCCACCCAGGCATCCCTCATTTTCTTGATAATTATTCTTTGATGCACAAAAGCTCTTAATTTTGATGAAATCCAATTAATATATTTTTCTTTTGTTGCTTTTCTTTTGGTGTTGTATCTAAGAATCCATTGCCAAATCCAAAGTCATTAAGATTTATCCCTGTTTTCTTGTTAAGAATTTTATAGTTTAGTCCTTACTTTCAGGCTGTTGGATAATCCACATTGAGTTGATTTTTGTATATGGTGTGAAGTAGGGGTGCAACTTCATTCTTTTACATACGGATATCCAGTTGTCCCAGCATGACTTGTTGAAGAGACTTTTCTTTTTCCATTGAACGGTCTTGGCACCTTTTTCAAAAATCAACTGGTTATAATAAGCATGAAACCTACAGATAACACAATGACACTAATTAGATCGATATCTTCCAATAATAACTCTGAATGTAAATGGACTAAATGCCCCAATCAAAAGACATACGGTATCAGAATGTATTAAAAAAAAACAAGATCCATCTATATACTGTCTGCATGAGACTCATTTTAGACCTGAGGGCACTTTCAGATTGAAAGTGAGAGGATGGGAAACCATCTATCATGCTACTGAAAGTCAAAAGAAAGCTGGAGTAGTCATACTTATATCAGATAAACTAGATTTTTAACTAAAGACTGTAACAAGAGATGAAGAAGGGCATTATATCATAATTACGGGTCTATCCATCAAGAAGAGCTAACAATTGTAAATGTTTATGCCCCCAACTTGATGGCACCCAATTATATAAATCAATTAATGATCAACATAAGCAATCTTATTGATAAGAATATGGTAATTGCAAGTGACTTTAATAGTCCACTTACAACAATGGACAGATCATCTAGGCAGAAAACCAATAAATGAACAATGGCCCTAAATGATACACTGGACCAGATGAACTTGACAGATATATTCAGAGCTTTTCATCCAAAAGCAGCAGAACACTCAGTCTTCTCAAGTGCACACGGAACATTCTCCAAGACGTATCACATACTGGGTCACAAAACAGCCCTCAATAAATACAAAAAAATTGAGATCATACCATGCATATTTTCAGATCACAACACTATAAAACTTGAAATCAACCACAAGAAAAAATTTGAAAAGCCTCCAAGTGCATGAAGGTTAAAGAATATCCTACTAAAGGATGAATGGGTCAACAAGTCAATTAAAGAAGAAATTAAAAAACATATGGAAGCAAATGAAAATGAAAACACAACAGTCCAACCCTTTGGGATGCAGCAAATGCAGTCTTAAGAGGAAAATACACTGTAATCCAGGCCTATCTCAAGAAACAAGAAAAATCCCAAATAAAAAACCTAACCTCACACCTAAAGGAACTAAAAGCAGAACAGCAAGGAAACCCCAAAGCCAGCAGAAGAGAAATAATAAAGATTAGAGCAGAAATAAACAATATAGAATCCAAAAACAAAAACAAAAACAAAAACAGAACAGATCAATGAATCTAAGAGCTGGTTTTTGAAAGCATAAACAAAATTGATAAACCCCCATCCAGACTTCTGAAAAAGAAAAGAGAGAAAACCCAAATAGATAAAATCATGGATGAAAGAGATCAAAACCAACACCACAGAAATACAAATAATGATTAGAGAATACTATGAAAAATTATATGTCAACAAACTGGACAACCTGGAAGAAATGGACAAATTCCTAGACACCCGCACACTACCAAAATTCAAACAGGAAGATAGAAAATTTGAACAGACCCATAACCAACAAAGAAATTGAATCAGTTATCAAAAATCTCCCAACAAATAAGAGTCCTGGGCCAGATGGCTTCCCAGGAGAATTCTACCAGACATTTAAAGCAGAGTTAATACCTATCCTTCTCAAGCTGTTCCAAAAAATAGAAATGGAAGGAAAACTTCTGGACTCATTCTATCAGCCAGCATTACTTTGATTCCCAAACCAGACAAAGACCCCACTAAAAAGGAGAATTATAGGCCAATATCCTGATGAACATGGATGCAAAAATTCTCAACAAGATACCAGCAAACCAAATTCAACAGTATATTAAAAGAGTTATTCACCATGATCAAGTGGGATTCATTCCTGGGCTACAGAGCTGGTTCAATATTTGCAAATCAATCAATGTGATACATCACACTGATAGAAGAAACTATAAGAACCATCTGATCCTGTCAATGGATGCAGAAAAAGCATTTGACAAAAGACAGCATCCTTTCTTAATAAAAACCCTCAATTAAGTCGGGATAGGAGGGACATACCTTAACATGATAAAAGCCATATATGAAAGGCTCACAGCTAACATCATCCTCAATGGGGAAAAACCGAGAGCTTTCCCAGGAACATGATAGGGATATCCACTCTCACCACTGTTGTTTAACATAGTGTTGGAAGTCCTAATCTCAGCAATCAGACAACAAAATGAAATCAAAGGTATCCAAATTGGCAAAGAAGTCAAATTTTCACTTTTCACACATGACATGATACTCTACATGGAAAACCCTAAAGACTCCACCAAAAAGCTGCTAGAACTGATACATGAATTCAACAAAGTTGTAGGATACAAAATCAATGTACAGAAATCAATTCCTATACACCAATAATGAAGCAGCAGAAAGAGAAATCAAGAAATTGATCCCATTTACAATTGTAACAAGAACCATAAAATACCTAGGAATAAACCTAACCAAAGATGTAAAAGATCTGTATGCTGAAAACTATAGAAAACTTATGAAGGAAATTGAAGAAGATACAAAGAAATGGAAAAACATTCCATGCTCATGGATGGAAGAACAAATATTGTTAAAATGTCAATACTACCCAAAGCAATCTACACATTCAATGCAATCCCAATCCAAATTGCACTGGCATTCTTCTCAAAGTTAGAAAAAACAATCCTAAAATTTGTATGGAACCAGAAAAGACCCTGAAGAGGCAAAGTAATGTTGAAAAAGAAAACCAAAGCAGCAAGCATCACAATCCCAGACTTTAGCCTCTACTACAAAGCTGTAATCATCAGGACAGTATATTATTGACACAAAAAACAGACACATAGACCAATGGAATAGAATAGAGAACTCAGAACTGGACCCACAAATGTAAGGCCAAATAGTCTTTGACAAAGCAGGAAAGAGTATCCAATAGAAGATCCAGGACTGTCTTTAGCAAATGGTGCTGGGAGAACTGGACAGCACCATGCAGAAAAATGAACCTGGACCACTTTCTTACTTTATACAAAAAATAATAAACTCAAACTGTATGAAAGACCTAAATGTGAGACAGGAAACCATCAAAACCCTAGAGGATGAAACAAGCAACAACCTCCTTGACCTCAGCCGCAGTAATTTCTTGCTTGACACGTCTCCAAAGGCAAGGGAATTAAAAGCAAAAATGAACTGTTGGGACCTCATCAAGATAAAAAGCTTCTGCACAGCAAAGGAAAAACAATCAGCAAAACTAAAAGGCAACCGACAGAATGGGAGAAGATATTTGCAAATGTCATATCAGATAAAGGGTTAGTATCCAAAATCTATACAGAACTTATCAAACTCAACACCCAAAAAACAAATAATCCAGTGAAGAAATGGGCAAAAGACATGAACAGACACAGATGTCTAAAGAAGACATCCAGATGGCCACATGAAAAAATGCTCAACATCACTCATCATCAGGGAAATACAAATCAAAACCACAATGAGATACCACCTTACACCTGTCAGAATGGCTACCATTAACAACTCAGGAAAAACAGATGTTGGCAAGGATGTGGTGAAAGAGGATCTCTTTTGCATTGTTGGTGGGAATGCAAGCTGGTGCAGCCACTCTGGAAAACAGTATGGAGGTGCCTCAAAAAACTAAAAATAGAACTACCCTATGACCCAGCAGTAGTACTACTAGGAATTTGTCCAAAGGATACAGGAATGCTGATTCATAGGGGCACATGTACCCCAATGTTTATAACAGTGCTATCAACAATAGCCAAATTATGGAAAGAGCCCAAATATCCATCAACTAATGAATGGATAAAGAAGATGTAGCTTATATGCAGAATACTACTTGGCAATGAGAAAGAATGAAATCTTGCCATTTGCAACAATGTTGGTGGAACTGGAGGGTATTATGCTAAATGAAATAACTCAGTTAGAGAAAGACAGATGTTTTCACTTATATGTGGAATTTGAGAAACTTAACAGAAAGCCATGGGGGAAAGGAAGGGGAAAAAAATAGGCAAACCATAAGAGACTCTTAAATACGGAGAACAAACTAAGGGTTGATTTGGGGGGAGTGGGGGAGAGGGGAAAATGGGTGATGGGCATTGAGGAGGCACTTGCTGGGATGAGCACTAGGTGATGTAAGTGATGAATCATGGGAATCTACTCCCAAAGCCAGGAGCACACTGTATACACTGTATGTTAGCTAACTTGACAATAAATTATATTAGAAAAAATAAAAAACTAGATTTCTAAAAATGAAAAGAAATAGTACCTAATATTTGGGACTTTTTGTAAGCCTAAAACATATTTTCAAATATGTATCTAGCCATAAAAAAAATCAATTGGTTATATATTTATGAGGCAATTTCTGGACTCTCAATTCCATTGTTTGTCTCTATATTTGTCCTTATGACAGTACCACTCTGTTGATCGCTGTAGCTTTGTAATAAATTTTATAAGAAGGAAGTGTGAGTCCTCCAACTTTGTTCTTTTTCAATATTTTTATGACTATTTGGGGTCCCGTCCAATTTCATATGGAATTGAAATTGCATATGAATTTGGAGATCTTTTCCACTTTTGCAAAAGGGGCTGTGGAAGTTTAATACGGATTGCATTTAATCTATAGATCATACTGAGTAGTATTGCCATCTTAACAATATTAGGTCTTTCTATTCAGGAACATGGATGTCTTTCCATTTATTTAAATCAGCAGCATTTTGTGTTTTCAATGTATTGGTCTATCAACTTTATGTAGTAAGGAATTTGGCCTCATCTAAAAAGAGGTCTGGCCTTTGTCCAAGCTCCTGAGAGGTGACTTCTTTAACCCTTGCAACTTCCCAAGTGTAGAGGAGTGTCTTTGTAATTCAGGGTATGTCCCACAGATCAACCCCAATGGTTTATGCTAATGAAACAACTCAGGGTGGGGGCTGGCAAGCCAGAAAGAACAACCATGTGATTTGGAGAAGTAGGGCTTTGTGTCACATGATAACAGCCCAACCTCTGTGGTTGGGGGAAGTGGGGGCTGGAGATTTGAGTTCAATCATCTACGTGACGACTCATGTCAAGTAATGAAGCCTCAATAAAATGCTCAATACCAGGTCTTGAGTGACTTTCTCTGGCTGGCAAAACTGTTTGAACATTGTCACACATCATAGCTGGGAGAGAGGACTAGAATATCAAGTCCCAGATTCTCCCTATGCTACTCTTCCCTTGCCTGATTCCAATTTATCCTTTACCTGTGAAAAACATAACCTTGAGTATAATAATTTCTAGTGAGTTCTGAGTCTTGCTAGCAAATCAGTGACCCTGAGGGTGGTTGTGGGAACTCCCCAATTTGTGGCCAGATCGTTTGAACTGAGGGTGGCCCTGGGGACCCTTGAACTTACAGCTGGTGTCTAAAATAAGGGCAGTTTGGGGGTGCTGTTTCTTCATATTGTACTGTTGCCTAAATGCTTTGCAAACGCTTTAGTTAAATATAGCCCTAGGTATTTTAATCTTTTGGATGCCATTGTAAATGGAATTGTTCTCTTAATTTTTTCTCTGTTTTTAACAAATGCTTATTCAGCACTTGCTCTATGCTAGGCTCTATCCCAATGCTTCACAAACACTAGTTTTAATCCCGTAACAACCCTAATTAGGTCCTTTGGTTTTTGAAACTCAGCAGTCTGGCTCCTGAGTCCATATTCTGAACCCACTACACTGCTCCTTTACAAGACTTCTTTGAGAAGTTTCCTGGGAATCACCCTATCCCATCTCTTCCCACTGCCATTTTATAAATTCACTTCTGAACCAGAGTCTCCCACTCTCTCCCCAACTTAACTGTCTACAATCAACCCTGAATGCTGCCGCCACCCTAACAGCCCCTAAAGCACCAGTGGCCTACTCCTAGGGTTGTTAGGGATTTAAATGTGTGTGGTAGGGGATGGGGGTGAAGTGGTTGGACAAGATCCCAGAATGCAGCAAATGCTCAACCAATGTTGGCTCTTTCGAACCTCAGCCTCCTCAAAGAAACTAATTTCTTGGAAGGCAGAGGCCTTGATCTATACTTTTTTGGTATTTCTTAAAAGTCAACGTGATGTAATCACTTTGACACACTCTGGTCCCTGGACTTGCTCAAGAACCTCCAATGGCTCTTAGGACACAATCAGGCTCTGGAGTCTGACTTCAAAGGCTGGCTGCTGCTAGCTCTGTGACCTGTGTAAAATGCTTAATCTCTCCGAGCCTCGGGTTCTTTACTTGCAAAATGTAGTAGCCACATCACAGGGTCATGAGAATTCAAGTGAGGTGCCTAGCACAGAATCGGTCCCTCAAAACTGCTAGCTCTAATTAAATCCTGTCTCGAACATGCGGGGTCCAAACAAATTTGGCCTCCCAGATTCGCTCGTCTCCCCGTTTCCGGCATACGCACCTTCCCCCTAGAGAGGGGGGCCGCCACCCTCTGACCCGCTCCTCTTTCCCGACTTCTGCGTTTAACCGCCACCATCCACCAAATGCCACATGCAAGTTCCCTAATTTCCCTCACAAAACTCATTTAAAGCGCTCTGACGGTTTGAGTGACTTCCCCCGAGTTCACCCAACTCTGCGGAGGCCACAGCCCGCGCTCGCACCGCCCGCCCCTCGGCTTCTTCCCGGGCCCGAGGTGCACCCGCATCCATTCACACCCCGCCCAGCCCCTCCTCTTCCAGCAGCTTCCCGTCTCCTCCGCGCGCCCGCCCGTCGCCCCCCACACCTGAGACCCCGGAGGTACGCCCCATCCGTCCTTCGCGGCTTTTCCCTTTTGTCTGCCAGAGACTGAGGGGTAGGCCGGCGCCGGCGTCCCGCACGCGTGTAAGTCACCGCGAGGATGCGGGGGACTCGTGGCCGGATGGGGGTTCCGCGGTCGCGGCCGCGTGGGGGCCGGACAGGTGTCGGCGCGCTGGGGGGCAGGGGGCGGTGGCCAGAAGAGCCAGCTCCGCCCCCGCGCGCAAGCTCCCGCAGGGGCAGCGTAAAAGGGAGCGGCGCCCACCCGCCACACTCCGCGTGGAGCGCTCCCGCTGCGTGGGAGTGGGAGCCGCGTGCGGCCCAGAGGAGCTCCGCCCCGCGCCGCCGCGTCACGCACACGCTCGGCGCCACGAGCCGCGCATAACGGTTAGTTGGGTAACGGCCGGCGGAGGTGCTCGGCACGGAGCCTGCGGTGTCCCAGCTGCCCTGGCGGGTGGGAGGGAGCCTGGGGCGGTGGGGGTGGGGGGAGTTGCGCAGACCTGGGTCTCGAGGGAGGGAGGCGGTGGACTGGGAGGTCTCGGACCCGGGAGCGGGAGATTCGGGCCAGTGGCGGAGGTTCGGGCAGGTGTGCAGGCCACCGACCGGGGAGAGGATGAGGTCGTGGTGACCTGAGGGAAATCGCTTTGTCTCCACCGGGAATGCTTTTGTTCTGGAAGAAACATGACCTGGGCTGTAAAATCAAATAGGGTTGACCAACCTCATGCCTCCGGGCTCTGTTGGTCAGATTGTGGCTCTGCGGCAGGTGATTCGGGCGGGAGGTTTTTCGTTTTTGGCGGTGTGGCATGCCATCTTTAACTTTCTAATCTTTAAAGTCTTTGTTTGTTTGTTTGTTTTTTATGTGATCTCCACACCCAAGGTGGGGCTCGAACTCCTCTACTCTTAGCTAAGCGTCGCTTGCTCTCCGACAGAGCCAGCCAGGCGCCCATATTTGGTCCTTTTTTAATTTATCCTGACAAACTCACTTCCCCCTGTTCTTGATTCTCTGTGACTGCTCTGCCCACAGAAATTCCCCTTTCTTCTCAAATCCTGCCTGTCCTGTTCTCCATTGTAATTTTTTGTATTATGGGAACCTTTATTATGGTTGTACAAAGTTTTGCTTACTTTCTCTCCTTCGTTTTGAGTTTCGTTACGGTAGTGACTATCTTTGTAGTTCCCATAGCACATAGTTGAACAGTAAGAGCAACTTTTGGGTAATTACTATGACCCATGTAGTACTCTTTTCTTATGGGTCCAGTCACATCAGTTACATTAGTTAAATTAGCCCCAAATCTTATCTGGAGTTAATGCAACCCTTTGTCATACCAATTGCAGTAACTTCTTGGGAGTCCTTTGACCCTTAAATTTGGGATTACCGTACCTGCAAATTAGAAATGCACATGCTTGGGGCGCCTGGGTGACTCAGTTGGTTAAGCATCCGACTTACCCTTTTCAGAGATCTGGGGTTCAAGCTCAACTTGGGGCTCAAGGCTGACGGCTCAGTACCTGGAGCCTGCTTCAGCTTCTCTCTCTCTCTCTCTCTCTCTCTCTCTCTCTCTCTCTGCCTCTCCCCCGCTTGCAGTCTGTCTCTCTGTCTTTCAAAAATAAACATTAAAAGAAATTTTTTTTTTAAATGCACATGTTTACATCCCTCTGCTGTGGTTGCAACACGTTGATGTTTTCAGTTTGTGATGTAGAAAACAATATGGCAGGGGAGCAGATCAACAATTTACTCTTGGTTTTTTTAGGAAAGTGGAATAGATTGTTGAAATTATTGTAAGTGTACTTTAAAGGAAGTGATTTTTAATGATAAGTATATTCTCGGGCTTATATTGTCAGCATTTTAAAACTCAAGTTTAACCTGTAATTGTATTTTCAGGTACACAGTTTCCTTATTGATATTTCTTTAGTGTCCAAAAATGCTTTTTAAAACAACTTTGCAAATAAGCATTTATCAGTATGTAGTGTAAGTAATGTTTAGCTAGACAAACAATACTCAGTGTTTTGTGATTAGGCCCTCTACAGAAACAAAATAACTTTATTCCTTCTTTGAAGTAACGGTGCTCCAATGCAGCAGTAATAATGATCTTCAGATTCATTCATGGAATATTAAACAAGTATGTATACAAGAGTGAACTAGAAGGAGACAAATTTAAGGGTCTCAAATTTGGGATGAGAACTTTCAGAGTAATGAATAAAATTGTGAAATAAAATTTTAGTCTGTGGTCTTTAGTTACCAAAACCTATGATTTATTTTTTCGTAGAACAATAAACTATAAAACTGTTTTTAAAAACTATGAAGCTAATGATAGTGTTACATCTTTCTGTAAGTAATTCAACTTTTTTTTTTTTTTTCCAAAGAAAAGGAATAACAACTTTCTCTGCTGTCTTCCTCTTTGTGATGCTTTTTCCCAGTTTGGCCTCAAAACTGTGTGAAGTGGATGCTAGCAGTGGTATATAGTAGCATTTCTATTCAAAAGGAGTAATGTAGATGACCATAACCTAATTACTTATTTGTTATTTTAAAAGAGCCAGTACATTTCTGCTTCAAATTCTGGGGTAAAATTCGTCATATATTAATTAAAATAGTATATTTAGGTTTTGACTTGGAGAGCCTACTTTGGATTGCTGTAGAAAATAGCGTTTGTAGCTTGTATTCTAAATTGTAATCTGGAATTCTAAGCAAAAGTCTCCTGTATAGTGTAAAAAACTGAAGGACACAGCCTCAATCCTCCCTTTTTTCCACTATTCAGAGTCTAATGTCCTTTTTAAAATGTGGGGGAAAAATTCGTCTGTATTTAGAAATCATGCCAAAATAAATTTCAAACCAGAAAGACAGGAATTTGTTAATCTGGCAGAATTGTGTTGAGTTCATGTCTGAGTTGTGAATTTTTTAATCCATAATTTTTCTTTTGGATCCTCAAGTTTATTCGCTTTCTTTTTCTTTCTGAGTCTAAGACACTTGCAGTTTTAAATATAATTATGACCCTGGAATAAAGTTTTTAATACCAGACAATGTTACTATTAAAACTGTGATGAGTCAGTTCTTAGTGACCAAAAACTGTGACTTTTTAAAAACAAATGGTGAGAAATCATAACTAGCAACTAAACTCAACATTTAATCAAATCCAGAATGTATTATATTAGCTGTTCCAAGTGAAACTTCTTGTATCAAACAGCTCTATTGTGACTGTCTATGTAAATTTAAACATAAATATTCATGAGGCATCTGGCTGGCTCAGTGGGTACAGTATGTGACTCTTGACCTCAGGGTTGTAAGGTCAGTGCCCCAAGTTGGGTGTAGAGATTGCTTGAAAATAAAATCTTTAAAAAAGAATTAAAAATTTAAGTATAAATAATCTGAGATGAATTAACCTTGTTTTTTTAATCTTAATTCAGAGGAAAAACATAAAATTCATGCCCTGGAGCATTTCTATTTAATGTAGTCTTAAAACCTGGATTGTTTCTTTTGAACTGAGATGTTATGGTTTCTCTAACTCAAATGAAAATTTTAGAAACCTTTTTAGAAATATTTTTATAATCCTACTTTCAGCATAGGTAGGTGAAATGCTTTTAGGACAGGTACTCTTTAGTTTCAAATGGTGCAGCAGTTTTATGGAATTATTTTGCAAATTGTTTCACATGTACTCTGAATTTAAAATGATCTCTACTGAGATGAGAATGGGTGCCTGAGGACTTCTTTACCAATTCTTCTTACACAGATTTCCTCTCCTTTACAAAAGGAAGGCTATCTCAGTCGTCCCAGTTCTTACTCTGGTGTACTGCCCCAGGCTATAAAAATCTTTGGGGAACAATCCAAACAAAGGGAAAAATCCAGAATGCATAACCCTAGAGAGAGAAATGTTGAAGGAGGCAGGACCATATTTCACCCAGACACAGACTCTGCCTTTGCTGATTGTCTTCTATGAATCTCAGAACTTGAAAGAGAGTAGCTTGTAATAGGAGTGTTTATCAACTCACTGTTTTGAATTCAAATGAGGTCAGATCTTTTCTGATGATGAGGACTGGCCAGTTAGGTTATACAGTGACTGTTTTTCATAAACATAATGAACCAAGTGCCAAGGTTTTGACAATGATATATCTAAGGCACATATAACACATGTACAATATGCCAGAAACTACATTATGTGCAACCATTAAACTTACCGTTTTAGTAGTCAAGGTGTAAGGGGTACATATTTTCCAAAGTTCTTTTTGCGACAAAACAGTTGAAGATCACAGACTTGGGAGTCACTTGTATATACACCTACTTCCCTTCAAAGTAAATTTAGGATGTTCGGTTAAGAGAACATAAAGTGGTACAAATTAAGTCTTTATATCATTCAGTATTTTGCTTGTTTTTCTGCTTCACACCAAATATGAATCTTATAAAGGATTATAGTTGTGAAAGAAAATTCAGTAGCTCTGTCCAGAAAGACCTGAGGCAAAGGATATTATGGGATGCAACACTATTATCCAGAGTAAAAACAGAAACCTAGCTAGGGACCAAGTTCCTGAATCAGAACCAGCCAATTCCTTTATCAAGAATGAATTGTGCTTTGGGAAATCAAGGCCCAGTGGTGTTGGGGAAACTTTGAAATGGCTCCTACACTAACCATATCTCTTTTGTAGGGAAATGGACACTATGTTCTGTATTCTTTCAAGGATTTTCGCTTATCTTTGCTGCATCAGTGAATGGAAATGTGTGGAAAATTGTATTTGTAATAATTTCGTGGCATACTCTTACCCATTCTGATGAATAGTCAAAATAATTGGAGGAAATCTCTGAAGGAGATGACTCTGTAATTGCTATCAAGCCCTAGAACAATGGTGACCTCCTGTTCGGATTTAATTCCATTAATTTCTGAGCTCTAGCAGCTACTTGGAAAATTCTAAATGTTAGGAGGAGACGTGTGGGCCATTTATCCCAAATCACTTTAGAGGACTTAAAGCAATCTGATTGGTGGAACTTCCAGGCCCTGGTCATATCTCAGTTCTATTTCTCTGGCCAGGAGGCCCTGGGAAAGCCTGGGGCAAGTCCAGAGCCTTTCAAGGAACACTGGAAGAAGTCTCAAATCCTGGAGGAACAGAAGCAATGTGAAAAGGTTGCCCAAGCTCTTGTTTTTTGTGGTAACATCAGCCTTATATGTGCATTGGTGTGTGTGTGTGTGTTTAAATGAGATTACAAATAAGGTAACATTTCTTAGATATCTGTGTACACATATATATATTATGGAGAATAACTAGTTCTGTAGGAAAATTTTTCATATCTTGTATTTTTAATTGACAATCTAAATAAAGCATTTTCTGGATATTGTGGATGACCATCATTTTAAAAGAAAAGTACTGGGGCACTTGGGTGGCTCAGTTGGTTAAGTGTCCAATTCTTGATTTCTGCTCAGGTCGTGATCTCACAGTTCATGAGATCAAGCCCTACATTGGGCTATGTACTAATAGCATGGAGCTTGCTTGGGATTCTCTCTCTCTTCTCTCTCTGCCCCTCCCCCTGCTCATGTGCTCTCTCTTTCTCTCTCAAAATAAACTTTATATAAATGTTATTAACTGCTTTTACAGATGAAAGAAAAATGTCATGTGAAGGCATTTTTTAAAAAAATTAAAGTGGTCACTGAATTTAAAATTCCTTTTATTTTTTTTTTTTAGAGAGGCTACAAGTGAGCGAGGGGCACAGAGAGAGTGAGAGAGAGAAAATCTCACAAGGGGCAGAGAGAGAGAAAGAAGTGGGGCTCACCCGGGTCTTGTGTTTTACCTGAAGCGGGGCTCGTACTCACCCAATGTGGCACTGATTTGAACTTACGAACTGTGAGATCGTGACCTGAGCTGGAGTCATATGCTTAATGATTGGGCCACCCAGGTACCCTAAAATGAATTCTTAATGAACTAGGAGTAAAACTTCTTATACATGATAGTGCATCTACCAAACTCTGGAGTAAATATTTTTCTTGATGAAACATTGTATACATTACCTTTAAAATCACAAACAAGAATGCCAACTATTAAGGGCTGAATTATGTCACCTCAAAATTCATGTGTTGAAGTCCTAACCCCCAGTACCTCAAAATATGAGTATATTTGAAGATAGAGCCTTTAAATTGTTAATTAAGGTAAAATGATGCTACATGAGTAGACCCTAATCCAGTATTACTGGTATCCTTATAAAAAAAAGGAGAGACACCAGATCTTGCACACACAGAGAGAGAATGTGGATACACAGTAATAGGGCAGCCATCTACAAACCCAAGAACAGAGGCCTCCGAAGAAACCAAACCTGCTGATGACATCTTGATCTTGGACGCCTACCCTCCAGAGCTGTAAGAAAATAAATTTCTGTTGTTTAAGCCACTTAGTCTATGGTATTTTGTTACGGCAGACTGAGCAAACTAATACACCAATATTTTTAACATTGTACTGGATAGTGAGCCCAGCACAAAAAGATAGGGGAAAAAAGTGTCAGACTTAAAAAGGAGGAAACCAAGCTATAATAATCTCACATAACATGATTGTCAATGTAGAAAACCTTAAAGAATATACCAGTTAATTATTAAAAAATAAAATGTTTGCAAATTTTTCAAATTAAAGAACAGTATTCAAAAATCAATTGTGGTGGTACTTATGGAGTAAGTTCTCTGAAAATCTCCTTCATAAAAGCAATGAGAAAACTGGCAAAAATTACTAAAATCAACTTTTCAGAACTCAATTAACCAAAGGCTTAGAATAACTCAATGAAACTGTATACCAGAAAATAGTAAAATCGAAGAACAGCAAGATTTGTGGTGTTTAAACATGACCCATTCCCATCCTTCTCTCCCCAAGTCTATAAAAATGATTAAAAACAAATAACCTCACAATAACAGTACTTGTAGACACCAGCAATCTAGTGCCCCTGGTGGGCAGAATGGGTTTGGAACCCTCTAAAAGGCCCTATTCTCAGAGAATTGTCATTATTTAACATGTCCAGGTCTCTCCCAGGGCTTATCTTTTTTTGATCTAATTCAGAGCTTGCTTAATGTGAACAACCTTTTCTCCAGGACATTTGTTGAAAACAACCAGAGCAATTATTTAACATCTCAGCTGCCTGAGTTGGAAAAACAATTGGGACAAACAAAAAGCTGACCAAACAATTAAAAGGAAAATCTTGGGAATAAGATGTCCGTAGGGAATTTTTGAAAAGCTCTGATATAATCCTGGGACTCCAGAAGATCATGCACATGTACAAGACTGGTCCCATGCTCAGGAAGGACCTGAGAAAGCCTGGATTTACTACCTCTATCTGACCATGAAGCTCTGTATGAGCAGGAACTGAAGACTAAGGTAGAGACGTAAGCTGCCTGCTAGAGAGTTGAAAATATGCCACACCACACACATAATGCTCTTTTGCAATGCCTAGGAGATATCCTGATTCAAGGTATTTAGGGAAGTCTTTGTCCAGTTATTGATTTAACACTAAGCTAATTGAGCAGAGATTTCAGTGGCCACATATGACAAAACAAAACAACAACAACAATAAAGTTAACATACTTTGTTCAGGAAGTTATTTTTAAAAAAGGCAATAGCAGTGTCAACATAAGCCACAAAGAGCAATACCAACTAACCCGTGGGGAGGGAGGGAATCTGATTCCCACAACTGTGACATATGTTATGTAAGATGTCTTGTTATCAAAAACAACAACAAAAATATGTGACACACAAAGAAACAGAAAGTATGGTCTATACACAGGAAGAAAAGTCATTCAGTAGAAACTATTCCTGAGGAAGCCCAGATGTTGGACTTGCTAGACAAAATTTTTAAATTATTATAAAGATGTTCAAATAATTACAGAAAACCATGACTAAAGACATTGAGAACAATGTCTTACCAAATAGAGACTATCAACCAATAAAGAGATAATTCTTTAAGAAAAAAAAAAACAGAAGTTTTGGAACTGAAAAGTATAGTAACTGAATGCAATATTTATGAGAGGACCCCAAAAACAAACTTAAGCTGACAGAAGAAAGATTCAGGAAACTTGAATATAGGTCAATTGAAGTTATCAACCCAACAAAAAGAAAGAAAAAAGAATGAAGAAAATGAATAGAGCCTCAGAGACCTATGAAACATCAACTGTACAAACATATGCATAATAGGAACCTCAGAAGAGGAGAGAAGGGGCAGAAAAATATTTGAAGAAATAATGGGCAAAAATTCTGCAAATTTGATGAAAGCCATCACACATCTAAAAAGTTCCACAAACTCTTCAACAAGATAAACCCAGAGACCCACAAAGACACCCATTCTAATCTTCTGAAAGTCAAAGACAGAGAATCTTGAAAGTCGCAAGAGAGAAGCAGCTCATCACAAATGATTCTTAGCAAGATTAACGGCTAGTTTTTGTTAGAAACCATGGAAGACAGAAGGCAGTGGGATGGAATATTCAAAGTGCTGAAAGAAAGACTGTCAACCAATAATTCTATATCCAGTAAAACTATCCTTCAAAATAAAGGAAAGGGTAAAACATTCCCAGATAAAAACTCAGAGAAGTCATTGCCAAAGCCATCTTGAAAAAGAAACCGAAGCTGGAGGTATCACACTCCTGGACTTCAATATGTATTACAAAGCTGTAATCATCAAGACAATATGGTACTGGCACAAAAACAGACACTCAGATCAGTGGAACAGAATAGAGAACCCAGAAATGGGCCCACAAACATATGGCCAACTAATCTTTGACAAAGCAAGAAAGAATAGCCAATGGAATAAAGACAATCTCTTCAGCAAGTGGTGCTGGGAAAACTGGACAGCGCCATGCAGAAGAATGAACCTGGACCACTTTCTTACACCACACACAAAAATAAACTCAAAATGGATGAAAGACCTAAATGTAAGGAAGCCATCAAAATCCTCCAGGAGAAAGCAGGCGAAAACCTCTGACCTTGGCCTCAGCAACTTCTTTCTCAACACGTCTCCAGAGGCAAGGGAAACAAAAGCAAAAATGAACTATTGGGACCTCATCAAAACAAAAAGCTTCTGCACAGTGAAGGAAACAATCAGCAAAACTAAAAGGCAACCGACAGAATGGGAGAAGATATTTGCAAATGTCATATCAGATGAAGGGTTAGTATCCAAAATCTATAAAGAACTTATCAAACTCAACACCCAAAAAACAAATAATCCAGTGAAGAAATGAGCAAAAGACATGAATACACACTTCTCCAAAGAAGACATCCAGATGGCCAACCCAACACATACAAAAAATACTCAACATTACTTATCATCAGGGAGATACAAATCAAAACCACAATGTGATACCACCTTACACCTGTCAGAATGGCTACCATTAACAACTCAGGCAACAACCGATGTTGGCAAGGATGTGGAGAAAGAGGATCTCTTTTGCACTGCTGGTAGGAATGCAAACTGGTGCAGCCACTCTGGAAAACAGTATGGAGGTTCCTCAAAAAACTAAAAATAGAACTACCCTATGACCCAGCAATTGTACTACTAGGCATTTATCCAAGGGATGCAGGTCTGCTGTTTGAAAGGGACACAAACACCCCCCATGTTGATAGCAGCACTATCAACAAGAGCCAAAGTGTGGAAATAGCCCAAATGTCCATCGATGGATGAATGAATAAAGAAGATGTGGTGTATATATATATATACAATGGAGTATTAATCGGCAATCAAAAAGAATGAAATCTTGCCATTTGCAACTATGTGGATGGAACTAGAGGGTATTACACTACGCAAAATTAGAGAAAGACAAATATCATTAAGACTTCACTTATATGAGGAATTTAAGATACTAAACAGATGAACATAAGGGAAGGGAAGCAAAAATAATATAAAAACGGGGGGAGGGGACAAAACATAAAAGACTCTTAAATGTAGAGAACAAAGAGAGGGTTGCTAGAGGGGTTGTGGGAGGGGGGATGGTCTAAACAGGGAAAGGGCATTAAGGAATCTACTCCTGAAATCATTGTTGCACCATATGCTAACTAACTTGGATGTAAATTAAACAATAAATAAATTTACAAAAGAAAAGGCAATATACATGTTTGTAACATTTTTCTTTTACCTGATTTGAAAGACAGCTATATAAAGCAATGATCATAAAACTGTTTATGGGCTAAATTGAGGGTTAATGGGGGGTGGGAGGGAGGGCAGGGTGGGTGATGGGTATTGAGGAGGGCACCTTTTGGGATGAGCACTGGGTGTTGTATGGAAACCAATTTGACAGTAAATTTCATATATTAAAAAATAAAAAATAAAAAAAAAAACAACTGTTTATGGGCTTATGATGTATAAAGATGTAATTTGTATGGCAATAATACTATAAAAATGGGGGGGTATACAGGAGAATAGTTTTTGTACACTATTGCAATTAAGTTGGTAGTAATCCATACAAGATTGTTTTAAATTAAGATACTAATTGCAATCCATACAACCACTAAGAGAATAGCATGAAATAAACAAGGTAATTAAAGGGGCACACTTAGGGCGCCTGGGTGGCTCAGTTGGTTAAGTGTCAGACTTTGGCTCAGGTCATGATCTTGCAGTCTGTGAGTTTGAGCCCTGCGTCGGGCTCTGTGCTGACAGCTCAGAGCCTGGAGCCTGCTTTGGGTTCTGTGTGTGTGTGTCTCTCTCTCTCTGCCCCTCCCCTGCTTGCTCTCTCTCACAAATAAATAAACACTTTTTTTTTAATAAAAAAATAAATAAATAAAGGGGCACACTTAAAATATCGATTTAACACAAAAGAAAGCAGTGATGGAAAAATAGAGGAACAAAATCGACGTGAGACATAGAGAAAACAGGGAAATGGAAAACATAAATCCTTGCTTATCAGTAATTACATTAAATATGAATAAATAAAAAAACTCCAATCAAAAAGCAGTGATTGGCAGAATTTATTTTGCCCCCAAAGTGAAGAAAACCAACATCGTATTTTTATTAACTAACTGAATAGCAAATTTATAACACATTTTTTCCTATATGTTTTGACTGTGTACCCCATTTTTTAAAAATATTCAGTATGTTCGGGGTGACTGGGTGACTCGGTCGGTTAAGTGTCCAACATGGTTTTGACCCAGGTAATGATCTTGCAGCTTGTGGGTTCAACCCCTGCATTGGGCTCTGTGCTGACAGCTCAGGGCCTGGAGCCTACTTTGGATTCTGTGTCTCCCTCTCTCTGTGCCCCACCCCCTTCTCAAAAATAAATAAACATTTAAAAATTTTTCAGTATGATATAGTGTTTTATTATTTCAGGTGTACAATATGGTGATTCAGTAATTCTATACATTACTCAGTGCTCATCACAATAAGTGTATTCTTAATCTCCTGTATCACCCATCCCTTCACCACCTTCCTTTTGTAACCACCAGTTTGTTCTCTATATTTAAGAGTCTTTTTGTTTGTCCCTTTTTTGTTTGTTCATTTGTTTTGTTAACTTCCACATATGGGTGAGATCATATGATATTTGCCTTTCTCTGACTGACTTATTTCACTTAGCATCATACCCTATAGATGTATCCATATTGTTGCAAATGGCAGGATTTCATCCTTTTTTTTTTTTTTTAATGTTTATTTATTTTTGAGAGAGAGCATGTGCACATGTGTGCATGACTGGGGAAGGGGTGAGGGGCAGAGAAAGAGGGAGAAAGAGGATCCAAAGTGGGCTCTGCACTGACAGCACAGAGCCCGATGCGGGGCTCGAACACAAACTGAGATCATGACCTGAGCCAAAGTTGGACACTTAACTGACTCAGCCACCCAGGTGCCCCTTATTTGAATTAGCATTATGCCCTGTATATCCATTCATATTGTTGTAAATGGCAGGATTTCATTTTTTTTATGGCTAATAGTCCATAGTCCATATATATGTATGTATACACACACACACACACACACACACACACACACACACACACCACATCTTTAGCCATTCATCTACTGATGTACAACTGGGTTTCTTCCATAATTTTTCTATTGTAAATAATGCTGCAAAAAACATAGGGTGGGGCATATATCTTTTTAAATTAGTGTTTTCATAGTCTTTGGGTAAATACCCAATAGTGGAATTACTGGATCATATGGTGATTCTATTTTTAATTTTTTGAGGAAACCCCATACTGTTTTCCACAGTGGCAGCACCAGTTTGCATTCTGACCAACAGTGCATGAGGATTCCTTTTTATCCACATCCTCATCAACACTTGTTGTTTCTTGTGTTTTTGATTATAGACATTCTGACAGATATGAGGTGATATCTCATGTGGTTTTGATTTGCATTTCCCTGATGATTAGTGATGTTGGTTATCTTTTCATATGTCTGTTGGCCATCTGTCTGTTTTCTGTCTGAGAAATGTTTGTTCATGTCTTCTGCCCATTTTTCAGTTGGATTATTTGTTTTTTTGATGTTGAGTTTTATAAGTTCTTTATATATTTTGGATACTAACCTTTTATCAGGTATGTCATTTGCAAATATCTTCTCCCATTCAGTAGGTTGTCTTTTTGCTTTGTTGATTATTTCTTTCACGGTGCAGAAGGTTTTTATTTTGATGTAGCCCCAATAGTTTATTTTTGTTTTTGTTTCTTTTGCCTCAAGAGACATAGCTAGAAAATTGTTGGCTGATGTCAGAGAAATTACTGCCTGTGCTGTCTTCTAGGACTTTTATGTTTTCAGGTCTCACATTTAGGTCTTTAATCCATTTTGAGTTTATGTTTGTGTATGATATAAGAAATTGGTGCAGTTTCATTCTTTTGTGGGTAGCTGTCCAGTTTTCCCAACATCATTTGTTGAAGAGACTGTCCTTTTCCCATTGCATATTCTTCCCTCCATTGTCAAAGATTAATTGACCATATAATCATGGACTTATTTCTGGGCTTTCTATTCCTTTCTATTGATCTATGCATCTATTTTTGTGCCATTACTATACTGTTTTGATTATTATAGCTTTGTAATATAACTTGAAATCTGGGATTATGATACCCCCAGTTTTGTTCTTCTTTTTCAAGATTACTTTGGCTATTTTGGAGTCTTTTGTGGTTCCATACAAATTTTAGGATTATTTGTTCTAGTTCTGTTGAAAATGCTATTGGTATTTGATGGGGATTGCATGGAATCTGTACACTGCTTTGGATAGTACAGACATTTTAACAATATTTGTTCTCCCAATCCATGAGCATGGAATATCTTCTCATTTGTTTGTGTCATCTTTAATTTCTTTCATCAAAGTTTTATAGTTTTCAGAATGCAGGTCTTTCACCTGCATGGTTCAGTTTATTCCTAGATATTTTATTATTTTTGGTGCAATTGTAAATGGGCACAATTGATTTTTTAAATGATCCAACTATGTGCTATCTAGAAGAGACACACTTTAGATTCAAAGACACAGGCAGATTTAAAGTAAACATGAAAAAAATGACATGTCATGAAACAGTAACCAAAGGAAAACAGGAATGGCTATAAGAATATCAGGCAAAATCAGGGCACCTGGGTGACTCAGCCAGTTGAACATCTGACTCTTGATTTTGGCTCATGTCGTGATCTGACAGTTCGTGAGTTTGATCCCCATGTCAGGATCTGTGCTGACAGTGTGGAGGCTGCTTGAGATTCTCTCCCTCCCCACCCCCCCTCTCTCTCTGTCCCTCCCCCACTCACAGTTGCTCTTTCTCAAAAATAAATAAGTAAGCATTTTTAAAAATCAGGCAAAATAGACTTTAAGACAAAAATTGTTACTACACAAAACGAAGGATATCTTATGATGATAAAAGGGTCAATCCATCAGGAAGACCTAACAATTATAAATGTATATAAACCTAACAACAGAGCCTCCAAAGTACATGATGCAAAAATTGATGGAATTAAAGGGAAAAATAAACAATTCGAGAATAATAGTTGGAGATTCAATAGAGTTTCAATAGAACAACTACCTAGAAAGTCAAGGAGCATACTGAAGACTTGAGCAACACCATAAACCAAGTAAACCAAAAAACATAGAACACTTCACACAGCAACAGCTGAACATACACTCAAGTATTCATGGAACCTTTTCAAGGACAGAACATGTATTAGGCCACAATCATGTCTCAATAAATGTAAAAGGACTCAAATGTATTCTCTGACCACAATGTAATGAAATTAGAACTCAACAATAGAAAAAAAAAAATTGGGCACATGGGCAAATATGTGGAAATTCACACATTCCTAAATAACTAATGAAGAAGAAATCATAAAAGGAAATTATGGAACACATTGAGATGAATGAAAACAAAAATACAAACAAAAATACCTAAACTTCTGGAATATAGCTAAAATAGTGCTTAGAGAAAAATTTATAGCTGAATATGTCCATGTTTAAAATGAAAAAATATCTCAAACTAATAACAACCTTTTATCTTAAGAAACTTGAAAAACAAACTAAATGCAAAGCAACCAGAATAAAGGAAATAATAAAGATTAGAAAATAAATAAATGAACTAGAAATTACAGCAGGAGAAAATCAATGAAAACGAAAGATGGTTCTTTCAAAAGATCAAGAAAATTGACAAACTTTTAGCTAAACTAACCAAGAAAATAAAAGAGAAGCCTCAACCAGAAATGAAAGAGGGTACACCATGTAATAAAGAATTAACCTCACCCATAGAGAGATCTGGCTTTTGCCCTTGGCTACTGTCATATTATCTCTAGACCTCTGAAACTTCCTGCCTAATAGGAGTGTCTTTCTTTGTCTGGAACATTTGGCCATATTGTATCATTTCCAACCTTCAAAAGAAATGGAAACTAAAGATATTAGCTTACCCTATGGGAAAAGCTGGAGACTAAAGGTTATCCATGTGAGTAATATGTGATCAAGCCCAATTGAAAATTCTGGACACTAAAAATTCAGGTGAGCTTCCATGGTTGGTAATACTCTGTATTGTCACACACTGTGTCTGGGAAGACATAATGCTATCCATGACCATGGGAAGAGGATGATCAAAAACCCTGCATTTGGAGGCATCACAATCCCAGACTTTAGCCTCTACTACAAAGCTGTAATCATCAAGACAGCATGGTATTGGCACAAAAACAGACACATAGACCAATGGAATAGAATAGAAACCCCAGAACTAGACCCACAAACGTATGGCCAACTCATCTTTGACAAAGCAGGAAAGAATATCCAATGGAAAAAAGACAGTCTCTTTAACAAATGGTGCTGGGAGAACTGGACAGCAACATGCAGAAGAATGAAACTAGACCCCTTTCTCACACCATTCACAAAAATAAACTCAAAATGGATAAAGGACCTGAATGTGAGACAGGAAACCATCAAAACCCTAGAGGACAAAGCAGGAAAAGACCTCTCTGATCTCAGCCGTAGCAATTTTTTACTTGACACATCCCCAAAAGCAAGGGAATTAAAAGCAAAAATGAACTACTGGGACCTCATGAAGATAAAAAGCTTCTGCACAGCACAGGAAACAATCAACAAAACTAAAAGGCAACCAACGGAATGGGAAAAGATATTTGCAAATGACATATCGGACAAAGGGCTAGTATCCAAGCTCTATAAAGAGCTCACCAAACTCCACACCCAAAAAACAAATAATCCAGTGAAGAAATGGGCAGAAAACATGAATAGACACTTCTCTAAAGAAGACATCCGGATGGCCAACAGGCACATGAAAAGATGCTCAACGTCGCTCCTCATCAGGGAAATACAAATCAAAACCACACTCAGATATCACCTCACGCCAGTCAGAGTGGCCAAAATGAAGAAATCAGGAGACTATAGATGCTGGAGAGGA
The DNA here is from genome assembly GCF_023721935.1 of Panthera uncia. Taxonomy (NCBI): domain Eukaryota; kingdom Metazoa; phylum Chordata; class Mammalia; order Carnivora; family Felidae; genus Panthera; species Panthera uncia. The sequence goes on from NW_026057585.1 coordinate 10,275,954, forward strand.
TGTGGAGAAATGGGAACCCTCTTGCACTGTTGGTGGGAATGCAAATTGGTGCAGCCACTCTGGAAAACAGTGTGGAGGTTCCTCAAAAACTTAAAAATAGACCTACCCTATGACCCAGCAATAGCACTGCTAGGAATTTACCCAAGGGATACAGGAGTACTGATGCATAGGGGCACTTGTACCCCAATGTTTATAGCAGCACTCTCAACAATAGCCAAATTATGGAAAGAGCCTAAATGTCCATCAACTGATGAATGGATAAAGAAATTGTGGTTTATATACACAATGGAGTACTACGTGGCAATGAGAAAGAATGAAATATGGCCCTTTGTAGCAACGTGGTTGGAACTGGAGAGTGTTATGCTAAGTGAAATAAGCCATACAGAGAAAGACAGATGCCATATGTTTTCACTCTTACGTGGATCCTGAGAAACTTAACAGAAACCCATGGGGGAGGGGAAGGAAAAAAAAAAGAGGTTAGAGTGGGAGAGAGCCAAAGCATAAGAGACTCTTAAAAACTGAGAACAAACTGAGGGTTGATGGGGGAGGGAGGGAGGAGAGGGTGGGTGATGGGTATTGAGGAGGGCACCTTTTGGGATGAGCACTGGGTGTTGTATGGAAACCAATTTGACAATAAATTTCATATATTGAAAAATAAATAAATAAAAATTAAAAAAAAAAAAAACCTGCATTTGGACTTCTCCCAGACTCTGCCCTGTGCATCTTTTCCTATGATTAATTTTATCCTGTGTCCTTTCCCTGCAAGAAATTATAAACATAATAGTTTTTAGTGAGTTCTGTGAGAGCTTCCATTAAATTACCAAACCTGAGAGAGTTTTTGGAAACACTTCACGGTTTTCCCTACCAAATTTACAATTGCTGTTAAAAGTGTGGGCAGTCTTGTGAGGACTGTTCCTGGTTGACTAAACTCTTTGTATATCATTACAGAAATAAAAAAAGGATTGTAAAGAAATACTATAAACATGCTAAAAAAATTGTAAAACCTAAATGAAATTAACAAATTTATATTTAAAAAAAAACTACCAGGGGTGCCTAGGTGGCTCAGTTGGTTGAATGTCCGACTTCAGCTCAGGTCATGATCTCACCGTCCGTGAGTTTGAGCCCTGTGTCGGGCTCTGCACTGACAGCTCAGAGCCTGGAGCCTGTTTCAGATTCTGTGTCTCCCTCTCTCTCTGACCCTCCCCCATTCATACTCTCTCTGTTTCAAAAATAAATAAACGTTAAAAAAAAAACAAAACTACCAAAGTGACTCAAGTAAATCTGAATAGACCTATTGTAATTAAAGAGATTGAGGTAGTCATCAAAAAATCCCACAAGGAAAACTGGAAACCCAGATGGCCTCACCAGTAAATTCTGTGAAACATTTAAAGAAGAACTAACACCAATCCTTTACAAGCTCTTCCAGAAAATAGTAAAGAAGGGAACATTTCTCAGCTTGTTCTTTGAAGCCAGAATTACCCTGATACCAAAACCAAAGATACCACAAGGAAAGAAAACTACAAACCACTATCCTTTACTAATATAGTAAAAATTCTCAACCAAATAGGATTAAACTGAATTCAACAGCATATAAAATGGGTTATATATCCTGACAAACAGAATTTATCTCATGAACATGGGAATTCATATGCGGATCAACATATAAAAATCAGTCAGTATGCCAAACCATATTAATGAAATAAAGACCAAAACCACATGATCCTCTTAATAGACTTAAACAATGCATTTAACATAATCCAATGCACTTTCATGATAAAAACACTCAACGATTAGAAATAGAATGAAACTCCCAAGCTTAATAAAGATAATCTACAAAACAAAACAAAACAAAACAAAACAAAAAAACAAAAACATAGGTAACATCATACTTCATGGTGAGCTAATAAAATCTTTTCCTCTAAGGTCAAAAATAAGACAAGGATGTCCACTCACATGACTTCTATTTCACATTGTACTGGAGGTTTTATCCAGGCTAATGATGCAATGAAAAAAAACAAAGCATTCACATTGTAAAGGAAGATGTAAAATTATCAGAGATGGCATGATCTTATATACAGAAAATCTTAAAGAATCCACGCACATCGACACATAAATCTATTAGAAGTAATGAATGAGTTAAGTTTGTAAGATGCAAGATTCGTATTCAAAAACTAATTATATGACAATACATCACCAATGAAAAATCCAAAAGCAAAAGTAAGAAAACAATCAACAATCAATTTACAATACCATCAAAAAGAGTAAAATATTCAGGAATAAATTTAAACAAGGAGGTTCAAGACACGTACACTGAAATCTTCAAAACATTGCTGAAAGAAGTCTTAAATAAATGGAAAAACTTCCTGTGTTCTAGATCAGAAGACCAGAAGGCTTAATATTATTAAGATGACAGTACTCCCCAAATCTACATTCAACATTGTCCTTCTCAACATCTCAGCCTTTCCCCCCACCCCCTTTGGCAGAAATTGACAACTGATCCTAAAATTTATATAAAAATGCAAGAACTCAGAGTCATCAAAACTACCTTGGAACAGAACAAAAGTGGAGGACTTATGCTTCTTCATTTTAAAACTTAGTGAGGCACCTGGGTGGCTCAGTCAGTTGAGCGTCTGACTCTTGATTTCAACTCAAGTCAGGATCTCAGATTTCTTGGGATCAAGCCCCACATCTGGCTCTACACTGACAGCCCAGAAACTGCTTGGGATTATTTCTCTCTTTCTCTCTCTCTCTCTGCCCTACTCCCTCAAAGTAAATAAATAAACTTTAAAAAAATAAAATTAAAATAAATAAAACTTAGTATAAAGCTACAGTAATCAGGGGGCACCTGAGTGGCTCAGTTGGTTAAGCGTCCAACTTCGGCTAAGATCATGATCTTAGTCAAAGAATTTGAATAGACATTTCTCCAAAGAAGACACTTCTCCAAAGACATATATCCAAAGAAGTTATATAGATGTCCAATAAGCACGTGAAAGGTGCTCACCATCAGTAGTTACTAGAGAAATGAAAATCAAAATAATGATGAGTTACCACTTCACACACATTAGGATAGTTAGAAATCATAGACATAAACAATGTTAGTGATGATGTAGAAAAATTGGAACTTTCATACATTGCTGGTGGAATTGTAAAATGGTGCAGCCATTTTGCAAAAAAAAAAAAAAAAGAGTTTGGCAGTTTCTCAAAATGTTAAACAGAATTACCATATGACCTAGCATTTTTTCTAAGTAAAAGTGAATTGAAAGAATTGAAAACCTGTCCACACAAAAGACTGTGCACAAAATTTCATAGCAGCATTATTCATAATAGCACCAAAGTGGAAAGAACTTTTTAAAGAATTGCTGTATGTCTGGGGTGCCTGGGAGGCTCAGTCAGTTGAGTGGCCGACTCTCAGTTTTGGTTTAGGTCATGATCCCAGGTTTGTGGGATCGAGCCCCACAACAAGCTCCACACTGAGAGTGAATCCTGCTTCAGATTCTCTCTCTCCCTCTCTTTTTCCCCCTCTGCCCCTCTCACCCGCTTGCATGTTGCATAATCTAAGAAGAAAGAAAGAAAGAAAGAAAGAAAGAAAGAAAGAAAGAAAGAAAGAAAGAAAAAGGAAGGAAGGAAGAAAAAGAAAAGAAAGAAAGAGAGGGAGAGGAAGGAAGGAAGGAAGGAAGGAAGGAAGGAAGTTGCCATATATCTAGTGAGTTTTATGGGATACTAGTATGTCCTTCCTGAAATTTTTTTAAATATTTATTTTGGGGACAGCACAAGTGGGGGAAGGGCAGAGAGAGGGGGACAGAGGATCTGAAGTGGGCTCTGTGCTGACAGGCTAACAGCGGTGAATCCGATGTGGTGCTCGAACTCACAAACTTCGAGATCATGACCTGACCCGAAGCCGGATGCTCAACTGACTGAGCCACCCAGGTGCCCCCTTCCTGACACTTCTAAGTTAGCCTATAAATTCTAGGAACATAAAAACCAGGTGAGGATTGGAGAATATATTTTGAGAAAGGAGAGAAATTATAAAGGAAATACTACATTGTGAAACTTTTATAGTGTGTGTATTTGTGAGTTTTGCATGCAGATAAGTCAGATGAGTTATTTAGTTGTCTCTGGTAATGTGGAAAATTACTAATCTATTATTAAAACAGGTATGTTTATAAATTTGAAAAAGCAAAACATTTATTGAAAAGGATTGAAAGGGCTTAGGCATACAGTTCAAGTGGTGATGAGTTTTTAACTTCAAGCCTATAAAAATTGGGGGCAATACTCTAACTCTTGGACTTTTTCTACTGTGTTCACAGAGTACAAGTACTATTGAAAATCTTTTCACTTATTTTATAACATAAGTTTAAGGGGTTTTATGGAAGTGCTTTTTATTGACCTACTTGTTATGTACTATTTTAATTTCATATCCTTTAGATATTTGGATTTGCACTGCATTTTGGAATTCATCTTCACTTACAATGTCACCATCGAATGGAGGTCCAGTTCGACCCAGCCCCCCAGATGGAGGCTGGGGTTGGGCAGTGGTTACTGGAGCTTTTATTTCCATTGGCTTCTCTTGTGCATTTGGCAAATCTATTTCTGTATTTTACAAAGAAATTGAAGAAATATTTAATGCCAGCACCAGCGAGGTGTCATGGATCTCTTCTATTATGTTCGCTGTCATGTATGCTGGAGGTAAGTACCCAGAAGGTCTGTTCTTTTAGCTTTCAAAAGGCGGACAAAAACCCCATATTGAATACTTTTTGTTCTTGATGCCTTTCTGTGTAAGATACTTGAAATGTTAGTTTTTGAGGCTATGCGATTTGAGTCATATTTTTCATTCCCTTTAACAATAAAGGCTACATACAACTGTGAGCTGTTAGCTCAGTTATACTGCAAAGCAGATATCATTATGAAGGATAACTTTCACTAAAAATGTTTATGTGTGGTTGCTGGTATATGGAATGTCAACTGATGTTTTATGTTTTAATCATATATCCTTGCTAAACTCTTAATACTTCCAATAGTTTATTGGTAGGTGTTTTGTTTTTTTTTTTCAAAATTTTAAGATAGACTAACATATCTTTTGCAAATACTGATAGTTTGGTTTCTTCCTTTCCTTACACCTTTTTCCCCCCTCTCTTACTGCGCTGGCTCGGACCTCCAGTATAATGTTGAAGAAAAGTGATGGTAGGCATTCTTGTTTTGTAGTTCTGTTTTGGTTTTGTTGTTTTCTCTGAGAAACAAAGTACCTTTTAGCTAACTTGAAAATATGCTCTAAAGTCAGAAGTTTGATCAGGCTCATACATCTCATCATGTTCATGTGCATTTGCATCAGATGATCATCTAAAAAATTAAAAACAGAGCAAACTTGCTACATATATATATGTCAGTAATATCCTAGATACATGAAGAATCCTATAAATACTTATTTGCAGCCTATTTTGCCTTAAAGGAGATAGGTTAGGTCTTCCATACTTCAGTTAAAATCCATCCAATATGTTGTAAGTGTATAGATATACAATCAATGCTAGATTTTTCCCATTACACAAACCTGTAACTCTGATATAAAATAGAAAGCACTATTTCTTACCAGTGTCTTCTGTTTCATCTGTTTATTTTGTGGGGTGGGGTACTTATGTCTTGGCATCCTTTCGTGTCAGTAATGCCTTGTGCAGGTGTGGATGGGAGTGGGGGGGCTTCTCCTCTATGTTACTGAGTTACTCGCTCTCTCCCAGGTCCTATCAGCAGTATCCTGGTGAATAAATATGGCAGTCGTCCAACCATGATTGTTGGTGGCTGCTTGTCAGGCTGTGGCTTGATTGCAGCTTCTTTCTCCAACACTGTACAGGAACTTTACTTGTACGTTGGATTCATTGGAGGTGAGTTGCTACTGATGTATTTTGAAGCATTAATTTTTATGCAGATTATTTGTAGCATTCATCTGCCAATTCTTTTGAGAAATGAAAGTTCTTAGAAAAATGATTGGGTTACCATTTTTAAGAACTATAGATATGTTAATTTCATAGTACCAGAAAAACATGTCTTTAAAGAAAGTTCTGGGGGCGCCTGGGTGGCTCAGTTGGTTGGATGTCCGACTTCGGCTCAGATCATGATCTCGCGGTCCGTGGGTTCGAGCCCCACATCGGGCTCTGTGCTGACAGCTCAGAGCCTGAAGCCTGTTTGGGATTCTGTGTCTCCCTCTCTCTGACCCTCCCCCGTTCATGCTCTGTCTCTCTCTGTCTCAAAAATAAATAAACGTTAAAAAAAAAAATTAAAAAAAAAAAAAGAAAGTTCTGGCACTTTGGGTGGTTATTTTAAGTTGATTTATTTATTTTATTTATTATTTATTTTATCTCTGCTAAAACAGAGAGAGTATAAGCAGAGTGTGGCAGAGACAGAGAGAGAGACAGAGAGAGAGAGAGAGAGAATCCCAAGCGGGCTCTTCTCTATCAGCTATCTGCTATCAGTGCAGAGCCCATTGTGGGGCTCAAACTCACAACTGTGAGATCATGACCTAAGCCTATATCAAGAGTCAAACGATTAACTGACTGAGCCATTGGGTGGTTGTATTTTACTGAAAGTTTTTCTTTCTTCCTTTTTTTTTCAAGCTTAAGAAACAGTGGTGATAGGGTGTGACAAGTTGCTGAAATGGGGGTTATCGTCTATTCCCACTCATTATCCTTCCACCCAAGAAGAAGTTGGCTCAATTTAGAGTAAGAGAAAATGTCAGATACAAAGCAAGAATTTTCTGGTTGAGAATCCATATACGTTTTCAAGGGCTTAAGGACACACATGAGAAAACCTCCCTTCCCCCTTTCTTAATAGATACATTTGGAAAATGAAACTACTAAGGATAAAGAATATAGATCACCCATTACTCTACAATTCAGAGAAAACCATTAATATTTTGATGCTCGTATTTTTTATGCATACACATGTACTTTTCTTAGAAAATAAAGGGGATAAAATTATGTATAATGTTTGTAACCGGGTTGTTTTACATAATAGTGCATTATGTATATAGTCCCCCATTTCACTAAATATACTGTAGCAGCTACTATTTTCCATTGGATGGATATACCATAGTTTATTTCACCATTCTGGAATAGAAAGACCTTTAAGTTGTTTATATTTTTCACTATTAATAAACCATATTTATATGATAGTACTTCTCTATACATCTTTGTGAACATGATAATTTCCATAGGACAAATTTTAGAAGTAGAATTACTCAGGGAAAAGGTTTTTGATGTGGTTTTTGATATTGTTTTAGAAAGGTTATAATAATGTACAGTCCCACCTGCAGGATGTGAGATAATGCCAATAACAGGTATCATCTTTTTGGATCTGTACTTTGACTACATTCATGAACATTTTAAACATTTAAATATTTTAATCCATCTAGAGCATGTGAATAACATAAGGAACGAACAGAACTTAATTGTTCTCACTTGGCTATTCAGCCTGTTCATTACTTCATTTATTAATTCATTCAATAAATATTTATTGAGTCCCTATTGATATGTCAGGGACTGTTTCCAAGCTCTGTGGGGATAGAGTCAACATGACAGACAAGGTTCTTCCTTTGTAGTGGAGGGAAGCAGACAATAAACAGACCAACAAATAAATGAATAGATAAATACATATTAGCTAGTGAGAAGTGCTTTGCAAAAACTTAAAACAGAATTTTGGTGAAGGATTGAATGACCCCTAAAGGGAAGGCCTCTCAATGGGTTATCTTGGGTTGAGATGTGAACGATAAGTAGGAGTTCTTCCTCTAGATTTTGTGAAAATCTAGAGGAACAGATGCCCTCAGAGTGTCTGAGAATATACTGAGATGTGGGTAGGGAGGTAGGTAAGGGCCAAATCATGGTGCTTCCTAATCCAGGGTGAAGAGCTGTGGATGGCAGTCAGTGGAGAGACTGAATGGGTGGCATTCTAGTCTGGTTTCCCTGGGAAGGGAACAAGAATGGGAGAACACTTAGTAGGTTATTGGGATACTTGTCTCAGCTCCATTGGTTGAAAAATCTACTCTTCCCTATTTATTTAAATGTATCTTTTGGTTCTGTTTCTGGACTTTTTGCACAATTTCATTGATCAGTTTTTCCTTTTGACTAAGTGCACACTGTTCTAATTACTGTAGCTGTAACTGTAGCAAATATTTATATATCTGTTAGTGTTGGTCCCACCAATTATTTACCCTTTTTGAATACTTCTAATGCATTTGTTCTCCGGGTATATTTTAGAGTCATTCTACCTCATCTGAAAAATTGAATACGTTAGCATTCTCATAGAAATTACATTACATTAATGGATCTACTAACGTGTATTAGCATCTTCACAGTGTTGTGTTTTACTGTCCCAAAATGTTTTCTCTCTCTTTCCATCCCTCCCTCTTTCTTCTTTTTCTGACCTCAGCCCCACCATTTATGTCTTACTTCCTGAATTTATGAGATTTATCCTCTCTCCTTTTTGTTTTCAATTACCTAAATTATGAAATTAAACTAAGGAGTCTACATATATTATTCTTATTGTTGCTAACATCAAAGAATTATTTTAATGTTATATTATAAATCTAGTATTTGCTGCATAAAGAGACTTTATGTGTGTATTTATTCGATAGCAGCCCACTTAATCATCTACTTACTAGTTATAATCACCTCTCTTACAATAATGATTTTGACCTCCTGCCATTCATTTTGTCTAGTTGATCAATAACAAATATGTTTCTGACATTTATTCTGGTATGTAATTCTTTTCCTCCCCTCCACAGGTCTTGGGCTTGCCTTCAACTTGAATCCGGCTCTGACCATGATTGGCAAGTATTTCTACAAGAGGCGACCATTGGCAAATGGACTGGCCATGGCAGGCAGCCCTGTGTTTCTCTCTACTCTGGCCCCCCTCAATCAGGCTTTCTTCGGTATCTTTGGCTGGAGAGGAAGTTTCCTAATTCTTGGGGGCCTCCTACTAAACTGCTGTGTAGCTGGTGCCCTGATGCGACCAATAGGGCCCCCGCCAACGAATGCAGGGAAAGACAGGTCTAAAGAATCCCTTCAGGATGCTGGAAGATCTGATGTAGAAAAGGGGACAAATAATGCAAGTACAGATTTTAATGGCAGAAACCCCAAAGACGAGAAACAATCAGTTTTTCAAAGAGTTAACAAAGTTATAGACTTATCCCTGTTTACCCACAGAGGCTTTCTACTATACCTCTCTGGGAACGTGGTGATGGCTTTTGGGCTGGCTACTCCTTTAGTCTTTCTTAGTAATTATGGCAAAAGTAAACATTACTCTAGTGAGAAGGCTGCCTTCCTTCTTTCCATTCTGTCTTTTGTCGATATTGTAGCCAGACCTTCTATGGGACTTGTAGCCAACACGAAGTGGATAAGACCTCGAGTTCAGTACTTTTTTGCTGCTTCTATTATTGCAAATGGAGTGTGTCATCTGCTAGCACCTTTATCCTCCAGCTACATTGGGTTCTGTGTCTATGCGGGATTCCTTGGATTTGCATTTGGGTGGTTTAGCTCAGTATTATTCGAAACACTGATGGACCTTGTTGGACCCCAGAGGTTCTCCAGCGCTGTGGGATTGGTGACCATTGTGGAATGCTGTCCTGTCCTCCTGGGGCCGCCACTTTTAGGTATAGTATGCCTTACTACCTCTTTGGTCCTCTTAACATAAAACAGGCATCGAAAATTGGGAAGGTGATAAAAAGCAGAGATTAGTGAGCCTCTGGGTGGCAGAGAGCAAGCATGTCTCTTTTTTTTTCCTTTTTCTTTTTTTATCAGTAGGCTCCATGCCCAGTGTGCAGCCCAAGGAAGGTTTTGAACTCACGACCCTGAGAACAAGACCTGAGCTGAGATCAAGAGTCAGACACTTAACCAACTCAGCCACCCAGGCGCCCCAATATTTCTCATCTTTGTGGCCTCAGTGTTGACACAATGCTTGGAACAGCATAATTCCTCAGATACTTACAGAATCAAATTACATTGAACCATCAAGCTGAAAGGAGAGTGAAAACAATTACAAACTTAAACATTCATTAAGATAAACTTTTCTGATTATAAAACTAATGTGTATTATAGAAAAACATATAATATACACTCTACCTTTAAAATACTTCGGTAATTTCATTTTAATTGTGGAATTTATCATAGTAGTAATATTTAAAATAATAATAAGAGTTACCAGGCTAGGGCTCACAGTGTACCAGGGACTGTCTAGATAATTTCATATACCCTGTCATAACTCACAAGTCTATAAGGTAAGACTGTTAATGTCCCCTCTTTATCAACGAAGAAACAGAGGCTTTTAAAAGTGAAATAACTTGCCCAAGTTCACACAACAAGTAAGTGACCATAAAACTTGATGGATTATTCTTTGAGAGTACCAAATTGTTTACAATTTAAAATAATTTTTTTAACGTTTATTCATTTTTGAGAGAGAGCGAGAGAGCGCACGTGCCAGCACGTGAGTGGGGGGAGATGTGGGGGTGGGCCAGGGGACACAGAATCCGAAGCAGGCTCCAGGCTCTGAGCTGTCAACACAGAGTCCAACATGGGGCTCAAACCCACAAATTGCGAGATCATGACCTGAGCCGAAGTTGGATGCTTAACCAACTGAGCCACCCAGGCGCCCCTAAAATTACTATTAATGTAAAATGCAGTAGTAATTGGGACTTCCTCTGAATATGACTCATGCTTTTTAGATTATGCATTATAAGTAAGGAAGGATTCATAAAAGAAAATCCACTACTGATTTTTCTAGACTCCCAGTCCTCATTCCTCCCTATATCCAATGAGAGTCCAAGTCCTATAAATTTCTAAATCTGTAAGCTCCTAAATCTCTCTCTAGTTGGCCCACTTTTTCTGTCACAACACCACCCCATCCACAGTTCCTGTCCCCTATCTGGGTTGCTCCAGCAGCCTCCAGACTGGTCTACCCATATCCACTCTAGCCAGCCTACAATCTGTTTTCTACTCTGCAGGCAAATACAAACTCGATATTCCAGCTGATGAGATCTTTCCAGTTGCTTCCCATTGTTCTTGGGGTGGAGAGCAAATTCCCTTGTGGCCTACAAGGCGCCCCCCAGCCTGGCTTCCAATCTCTCCAGCCTCATTTCCTGTCACTCACCTTTTGTTCTCTCTGCTCCAACAGCCCCGCCCTTCCTCCTTCCCCTCTCACACCCCAGCTTCCTACCACCTGCCTTTGCACTTGCTGTGCTCTGGCCTCATCCTTCTCCCATCCCCTCCTCCTAGATGGGTCCCATCCTCCTCTAGGTCCCTGCTTCATTTACACTGTAAGAGAAGCTTTCCTGACCCTGCTTGCTGCTCCCAACCCCCTATTTTCTGATTTCAAACACTCCTTGTCACGGCTTGTATAATTATTTGATTAACATTTCTCTTCTCCACTGAACTGTGGATGTTCTCTCCTCTGCTCTCCCTTATCCTCAGGGCCAGCAGCCCAGTGCCAAGTGTATGTGTCAGCCCAATAAATATTGCTGAATGAACAATGTCCTGAGTTAGAAAAGCATATGGAATCATATTTGAATTGGTTGTATTAAGTCTTCTTGGGTGTTTATTCCTTAATTAACCAATTGGGTGAGATGCTAATAAATTTTACTATAACAAGGATTTCATGGCCAAAAAATTTTTGGAAACCCCAAGTTTGATAGATTACCAGAGGACCTTGCAAAGCCTATTTAATATGCACATGGTGAATCTTTACCAGAAAAGAATATGTTATGCCATTCCCTAAGTTTGACTTTGGGAACACTCAGGAGGTTACAGGTGCAGCTTCAGTGTCAGACTTCCTGGATTAAAAGCCATGTTATTTCACTTATGAGCTCTGTGACCTTGGGCGAGTTACTTAAGGTCTCTGTACTTCAGTTTGTACATCATACAGCAGGAATGATGACAGAATCTGCCTGTTATGAGGATTAAGCACTTCGAATGGTGGAAAGGTGTTGCTGTTAATTGTATAGCACAGGCCAAGTGTTCACAGGGACCGCTCTTTGGGAAATGCTAATGTCAGCGAAAGAGCATTGGCCAGGAGACTGCAGTTAGCTCTGTGGCCTGGGGCAAGACTCCTAAACCTCTCTTGAGCAACAAATTTTTCCACTGTGAATCCAGAGAATTGATTCCAGATGATCTGTAGGTCTTTCCTGGCTCAAATTTGGAAAGATTTCATTATTTTCAAGTTGCTAAAAATAACAAAATATGCAAGGCCATCTAAAACCCAAGTGTGACATCATAAAAGATGAGATAATTTTTAGCAGTTCTTTTTTTAGACTAATTTGTCATTTATGGGCTCTTTGAGGATTGGTTGACATCTTTCTGAGTAGATCCTTCAGCTTCATTTGGGAAAGGTATACTTGTTCACTTTTGCCCACATAACTGTGTTTTGGATATCTTCAGGTCGTCTGAATGACATCTATGGAGACTACAAATACACATACTGGGCGTGTGGTGTGATCCTAATTATCGCAGGCATCTATCTCTTCATTGGCATGGGCATCAATTATCGGCTTGTGGCGAAAGAACAGAAAGCAGAGAAGCAGCAGAAAAAGGAAGGTAAAGAGAAGCCAAAAGAAGTTATTAAAGCAGCAGACTCTAGAGGATAGAGAGGCACATGAGGCCCCAAAGAGGAGAAACATCCAGTCTGAACCATGGATAACCAGAGAAGCTTTGGACTAAAAACATCTGAAAAATTCTACTGAATCTTGTTCTATTGGCACTGCTCACCACAGCCAGTGGACATTTGTGTGGAAGTCATACCAGGTACCCACTGATGGAATTTTTGTTTCATTCCCTCACAGCAGTCATAATGTATATGTCACATCCTTTGGGGCCAGGGGATTTACAAAAGATAACAGATGAAAATGCTTTTATTTGAAGTCATCTTTGTTAAGATATACTTTACATACAATAATTAATCTCTTTTATAAGACTCAAGTTTAATGAATTTTGACAAGGCATCTATATAAATAACTACCACCCCAATATAGAACATTTCAGACAGCCAAAGTAATTCCCTCTTGCCCCTCTGCAGTCCATTCTTTCCCTTCCCTACATCCCCTGGCAACCACTGGTCTTATTTCTGTCCCCTATAGTTTTGCCTTTTCCAGAAGGTAGTAAATGAAATCACATAGTATGTAGCTAGCATAATAAGAAATATATATTTCATCTTTGTCCCTAGTTTCTGGTACAGAGCTCCTAAAACCCTTGGATTTCTGGGTGATGAGTGTTTTCTGCATTCTAGTTAGATAACTGGTGTCTAGAACCCCCTAGATAGCTTCAAGATAGGGACTGGTCTCCAAAAAGACCAAGGCTTTGATCAGAGGGTTGGGACTTTCAGCCCCTCTCCCACGAGCTCTGGGGAAAGGGGAGGGGCTGGAAGTTAAGTTCAATTACTAACAGCCAGTGATTTAATCAACCATGCCTACACAGTGAAACCTCCATAAAAACTCCTAAACTGCAAGGCTTAGAGAGCTCCCTGGTTGGTGAATACATTGACGGGCTGGTGTTTGGAGGGTAGGATGCTCGGACAAGACACGAAAGCTCCACGCCACGCCTCCCCACCATACCTCATCCATTGCGTCCTATGCATCTCTTTCATTTGGCTGTTCCTGAGTCGTCTCCTTTAGAATATATCAATAAACGTAAGCAAAGTGTTTCCCTGAGTTCTGTGATCCATGCTAGCAAATTGCCAAACCTGAGAAAAGAGTTGTGGGAACTCCCAACTTACAGCAAGTGGGTCAGAGGTACAGGTAAACAACCTGGGACTTGTGGCTGGAATCTGAAATAAGGACAGCCTTGTGGGACTGAGCCTTTAAACCTGTGGAATTGGACATTAACTCTAGGTACTTAGTGTCAGCATTGAATCGAACTGTAGGACCTAGGTTAGTCTGGAGAGTTGTTGGAAAAATGGTCATTGTGGAAAAAATTGAATGTCAGAAGTGTTGTAACAGAGTAACCTTCTATGTCTGGCTTCTTTACCTAACATAACGTTTTATGACTCATCCATTTCATTGCATTTATACATAGTTTGCTGCTTTTTATTGCTGAGTAACATTTCTTGGTGTGAATGTACCATAATTTGGATATCTGTTCACCAGTTGATGGACTTCAGTTTTTTCCACTTTTTGGCTATTATAACTAAAGTTTCTATAAGCATTCACACAGAGGTCTGTGTAGACATATGCTTTCATTTCTCTTGAGAAAATGCCCAGCATTGGGGTTGCTGGGTCACGTAGCAAGTTCATGTTTAACTTTTAAGAAACTCAAACTATTGTTGAATTGGCCAAACCATTTTGTAATCCAACTAGCAAAGTATGAGAGATCTAGTTATTCTGCATCCTTGTCAGCACCTGGCATTGTCAGGCTTTTTGCTTTTAATTTCTCCTACAACTGATGATATTGACCATATTTTCTTCTTTTTTTTAAAAATATTTTTAGTGTTTATTTATTTTTGAGAGAGAGACAGAGCACGAGCAGGGGAGGGGCAGAAAGAAAGGAGACACAGAATCTGAAGCAGGCTGCAGGCTCCAAGCCATCAGCACAGAGCCTGACGTGGGGCTCAAACCCACGAACCATGAGATCATGACCTGAGCCGAAGCCAGACACTTAACTAACTGAACCATCCAGGCACCCCATTATTGACCATATATTCATGTGCTCGGTCATCTGTATATTTTTAGCAAAGCCTTGTTTTTTAATCCTGACATTTAACAGAGTCTTAAGGCACTTATTTAAGTGCCTTACTTGTTATGATGTGCACTGGGTGTTATATGTCAATGATGAATCACTAAGTTCTACTCCTGAAACTAATATTACACTACATGTTAACTAACTAGAATTTAAGTAAAAAATTGAAACGTCAAAAAAAATTTAGTGCCTTGAATTTTTGTCTTTCAAACTCTTCAGAAAACTTTTCCTGACACATCTGACAGTGAAATGAGCACTATATTTGAAAATCCTTAAATGTGTGGTAATGTATTTAAATAGACGGTTATGAAGTCTAATAGGATGGAAAGATCCTTATGTTCTAAGCATGATACAATGTTAAATGTAAAAAGCACAACACAAACTGGTTAGATCAGTATATATAATGTACTTTTACAGGAAAGAGGGGGAAAGGAATACACACAAAATTCCAACCACACTTGTATTAGGATGGTGACTTTTCCTATATTCATTTTCCTTAATGTTAATGTGATAGTTACCCTTTCACTAATAACAGGAATTTTCTATGAAAATAAATCTAATGATTACTATAAGATATTGATTGGTTGGTTGATTAATTGATTGATTGCTTTTTGCTTCCTTAAGGGTTGGATTCTGGCGAAAGGGAGGTAAATGTGACATTGAACTTAAAAACACAAAACACAAATAGCCTCAAGTCATGAGGCTATTTTGCTGGTACAGGACAGAAGCTATGGCATGTAGAGAGTCCACAGTCTGTCAGCCACCAGTGCCTTCCTGGAGATAGTGCTCTTTGGGACAGTATTCCTGTAGTTTCCCTTCTGATCATCATTCATCTTCAAGTGAATGTTCATCTCAGGAAGCCTGAGCAATCAGCACTTAACATGTCACAGGGTTACAGTTGTTCTAGAACATCATTTTACTGAGATCAGCATCAGAAAAAACACAGTGTTACAAAAAGGGTAATAATGGTCAAAGGAGGAAGTTGACCATCGACCTTTACATACATTCATTTAACAGATATTATTTACACTTACCCTGGGCTGGTTCTAAGCACTGTTGTAAGCATTGAAGATTCTTTAGGGAGTAAAGCATAACTCTCTTTCACAGTTCTTCCTTTCTAGTAGGGGAGACAGACAGTGAAAAGTTAAGTCATAAGGAAAACAGCAGTTTAAAGAATAGAACAACTGATATAAGATCAGCCTTCATTAGCTCGTTCATCAAAATAGCATTTTTTGGAGGGGTTCCTGGCTGGCTCAGTCATTTGAGCATATAACTCTTGATCTCAGGGTTGTGGGTTCAAGTCCCATGTTGGGTATGGGAACTACTTTAAAAAAAATAATAAAAACTTAAAAACCAGCATTTTTTGGAGTTTCTTCTATGTGCTTTTTGCTGAGCAGAGGAGATAGAACAGTGAACAAAATTTGGCTTCTGGCACCCACAACTTCTCATATAGTGTGGAGGACTGTGTAGGGAGTGCTGTGATGGGGCAGATATAGAAAGGCAGCTATTGGGGTGCCTGGGTGGCTCAGTCGATTAAGTGTCCGACTCTTGACCTCGACTCCGGTCATGATCTCACAGTTCATGAGTTAAAGCCCCACATGGGGCTCTGCGCCGATGGTGGGGAGCCTGCTTGGGATTCCCTCTCTCCCTCTGTCTCTGACCCTCCCCAGCTTGTGCTTGCTCTCTCTCTCTCTATCTCTCAAAATAAATAAATAAACTTAAAATAAAAAAAAAAAAAAGGCAGCTATCTCCATCTTGGGAGGACCTAGAAAGTCTAAAAGTGTATGTATATATTTAAGGTTTATTTATTTATTTTTTTAGTAATCTCTACACCCTACATGGGGCTTGAGCTCACAATACTGAGATCAAGAGTCACATGCTCCACCAACTGAGCCAGGTGCCCCCGTTCATTGATTCTGTTTCTTAAATTCCAAATATGAGTGAAGTCTTTCCCTGACTTATCTCACGTAGCATTATACTCTCTAGATCCATGTGTCATTGCAAATGGCAAGATTTCATTCTTTTTATGGCCAAGTAATATTCCATTGTGTTCTTTATCCATTTATCTATCAATGGACACTTGGGTTGCTTCCAAATTTGGCTTTTGTAGATAATGCTACAATAAACGCAGGAATATATCTTTTTGAATTAGTGTTTTCATATTCTTTAAGTAAATACCCAGTGGTGGAATTATTGGTTCATACAATAATTCTATTTTTAATTTTGTGAAGAAACTCCATACTGTTTTCCATAGTGGCTAAACCAGTTTGCATTCTCACCAACAGTGCACAAGTGTTCCCTTTTCTCCAAATCTTCGCTAACACTTCTTTCTTGTGTTTTCGATTACAGCCATTCTGATAGATGTGAGGTGACATCTCATTGTGGTTTTGATTGGCATTTGCCTGATGATTACAGTTGTTGAACATCTTTTTATGTGTCTTTTGGCCACCTGTATGTCTTCTTCGGAGAAATATCTGTTCATATCTTCTGCTTTTTAAATTGGATTATTTGGGGTTTTTTTTGGTGTTGAGTGGTCTAAGTTCTTTATATATTTTGGATACTAGTCCATTATCATAAATATCATTTGCGAATATCTTCTCCCATTCGATAAGTTTGTCTTTTTGTTTTGTTGACTGTTTCTTTTGCTGTGCAGCTTTTTATTTTGATGTAGTCCCAATAGTTTATTTTTGTTTTTGTTTCTCTTGCCTCAGGAGACATATCTAGATGTCAGAGAAATTACTGCCTGTGCAGTAGGATTTTTATGATTTCAGGATTTTTATGATTTCAGGTCTTATATTTAGGTCTTTAATCCATTTTGAGTTTACGCTTGTGTATGGTGTAAGAAAGTGCAGTTTCATTCTTTGGCATGGAGCTATCCAGTTCTCCTAACACCATTTGTTGAAGAGATGGTCTTTTTCCCATTGTATATTCTTGCCTCCTTTGTCAAAGATTAATTGACCATATGATCGTGGGTTTATTTCTGGGCTCTCTATTCTGTTCCTACAAAGCCCTTTTCATACAGTTTATCATCCAGTCCATGCCAAACCCCAGGGAAGTAGGTAAATTAGAAACAGTGACCCCTCGGGGTGCCTGGGTTCCTCAGTCAGTCAAGTGTCGGACTTTGGCTCAGACCATGATCTTGAGGTTCATGAGTTTGAGCCCGTGTCAGGTTCTGTGACGACACCTCAGAGCCTGGAGCCTGCTTCAGATTCTGTGTCTCCCTCTCTCTCTGCCCCTCCCCTGCTAGTGCTCTGTCTCTCAAAAATAAATAAACATTAAGAAAAAAAAGAAAAGAAAAAAAAAGAAACAATGACCCCTCTAAGCACAACTTGATATCCTGGATTGGGTCCTGGAACTAAAAAAGGGCATTAATGGAAAAAGCGGGTCTTTGGTTTAGTTAATAGGACTGTCCAATGTTAACTTCTAAGTTTTGACAAGTATACTAAGATAATGAAAGAGGTTAACATCAGAGGAAGCTGGGTGAAGAGTATCTAGGAATCCTGTACTAATTTTTCTGTAAATCTAAAATTCCAAAATAAAAAGTAGGAAAAAAAAAAAAAGATCACAACACTCACTCCCTAGCCTTCATCCTAGCAGTTCATCTACTATCAGAAGAGGGCAAAGCAAGAGCATTACAGCTCAGAGGCTAGAGCCGAAGGCGGTGCTGGATGGAAGCTCTGAAAACAAGCAAGAATGGAAGGGGCTGAGCCTTGGGTAGTCCTGAAGGGTGCATGATGGCCAAACCAATCATTTGGGTCCTGCACCAAAAAAGAATAAGAAAATTCCTGGTCCCCAAAGAATTCACAATCTGATTTATAATCCTTTTCCTTGGCATTGGAATTCATAATGTGATTTCTTCACTTGCAGATTTCTTTTGCTAATATTCTTTGCTGTTTCAAGAATTAAAAGAGCTTGCATTTGCTGAGCTTAACTCCAGCTGTGTCCCGGGAGGAAGTGGCAGCAGCCATTAAGAAGCCAGGAGGGGAAGTGGGCTGGGATTACCCCACTCGGTGTGCTAACAATCTGTGGGTGTATAATTAGGAGAGTTCACCCTGGGGTGTTTCTCTTGTTGCTGTGTTTTGTTCTCTGTGCCCTCCCACCCTTCCTTCCTTCCTTCCTTCCTTCCTTCCATCCTTCCATCCTTCCTCCTTTTTTTTTAAGAAAAAAAATTACTGACTGTAATTCTGAATGCTTTTCACATTTGCAGCTGTAGAAACATTTAGTAATACCTGTTGCTCCGTCCTAGAACTGGATAAATTCCAAGTGTTATCTGCTTTCTCAGATGCTAAGGATAAGCATAAGCAAGGAAGATGTGGGCCTGCGGGTTGGGGATAGGGAACAGAAGGGGGAGGGGAGTTTTCTGAGCCTTCTACGGATGCCCAGCCTTGGATCTCACTTGTCACTTCCAACCCAACCTCAACATCGCCACTGTCAAAGAATAACCACTGAAGGGTCAAAACATGAGAGTCATATAAATACAGACTGAGAACTCATTCGTGAAGAAACTAGAAGAATGGTAAATTGAGTTCAAAGGAAAATTCAAGAAACTAAATACATTCACTAAAAACCAGAATGCTGGAATAAGGTTAAAACTTCTAGGTACAATAAAACTGTTGCTTTTCCACACATTTAGGTTCCTCACCCAGGGCCTTCATTCCTGGGTCTTTATCTGAGGCCTTGGGCAGAGGTCCTCCTCTTGGACACATCTGCCCAGGCATTCCTAGAGGGGAGGAGGGGAAACCATGAAGACACTTTTCCCCACTCCTCAGTCCCCAGGTCTTTCCACAACTAGCCCTTCCTTCTCAACCTTCCCAAGCCCCAAAGCCCACCAAACTGCTGGAGCCTTTTGTTTGGGACTCCCTCAACAGTGACAGGGCCCCTCATGTCTGCACTGATCTACTGACCCCTCCGGAGAATGGAACAGGGAGAGTGGGCGCTTCCTCTGGTTTAGCCTCTTGATTGCAGTCAGTGGTTAAAGGCTTACCTCTTAAATTGATGGCTAGTTGCTTTAATCAGCTACTCTGACACCTGACAGCTCTACTCTCTCTTCTAGCTCAGCTGAGCTCCCAACAGAGTTACATTTTTTACTGGCCAAGAGATCATTTGCATCTCTGCAAGGCCAAAATGCACGTGTGGACACATCACATGCCAGAGCCTGGGGTCTAAACAATAGTAAAAAGACAGCAAAGGTTTATTCTTCTGGATTCTAGAACCTAGAGAATTAAATAATCTGTGGGTGGGTCCATTAGACAAGGCTCCATCCAGTAGGACTTTGAAAGGATGCATAATCATCCCTTGCCCTATGTCTAAGTTTTAGATAATTTTGTGTAACACTGCCAAAATGAGGTCCTATTGCAACACTGCCGCATAACTGGGGGCTGATCTTGTAGGCATGGCAACTCACAGTCACCAGCTTCCCCCGTATCTCCTTCAAGTCCTGGGCCAGCTGCATTTGCAGCTCCATGCCAAAGGGCGCCAGCTTCCCCTGCTGGCCATCTGGCCCATCAAGAATGGAGGCTGTAAGGAATAGACATGGGTTCTCCTTTGTCCTATGTGGTGGGTGGTGGTTCTTCCCCACATCTCCACTTTTTCTTCCCAACTTCCCAACTCCTGCCCCTGCAGGACTGCCGCAATTCAGACCCACATCGTGCAGACAACCACCTTCCACAAAATTCTTCACCATTCCCACCATTACATAAGGTCTGATTCCTATTTCATATCATTGCTTATTTCATATCATTCTTAGAGATTCTGTTCTTTGCACAACCCTGACTGATACACTCCCCACCATTTTTCAACAGCCCCTTTGGGTTCTTCCGTCTCCTCGTGGGCTGGAGTGCAACAGTTATAAAGAGAATGAACCTTAATATTAAGTTCCAGATCAGGCTCTTCCCAGCTTTGTGTCTCTAGACAAGTTATTTAGTTTCTGTAAGCCTCAGTTTCTACCTCTGTAAAATGGGAAAAACAACAGAACTCCCTTAGAAGGTTGCTGTGGAGGGGCGCCTGGGTGGCTCAGTAGGTTAAGCATCTGACTTCAGATCAGGTCATGATCTCACAGCTCTTGAGTTCGAGCCCCACGTTGGGCTCTGTGCTCACAGCTCAGAGCCTGGAGCCTGTTTTGGATTCTGTGTCTCCCACTCTCTCTGCCCCTCCCCCCTCGCATTCTGTCTCTCTTTCAAAAATAAATAAACATTTAAAAAAATTTAAGAAGGTTGCTGTGGGGATTCAATAAGGTTAATGGCAGTAAAATCCTTAGCACAGTCCCTGACCTAGTGTAAGTACTCAATAAGTATTCACCATTATCATTACTTCTATCATAAATGGCACTTATCATATCGACTTGCTTTTCTGAACCACCGTTCTCACACATACCAGATTGTGAACTTTCTGAGACAATGAACATTGTTTCAGAACGTTGAAGTGAGACATCCTTTATGCCTAGAGGAGTTGGGAGAGGCTCCCTGGAAGAGGTGATATTACAGTGGGGCTCTGAATTGCTGGATTGGGATGGGTAGATAAAGAGAAAAATGGGGGCGCCTGGGTGGCTCGGTTGGTTAAGCGTCCGACTTCGGCTCAGGTCATGACCTGACGGTCTGTGAGTTCGAGCCCCGCATCGGGCTCTGTGCTGACAGCTCAGAGCCTGGAGCCTGTTTCAGATTCTGTGTCTCCCTCTCTCTCTGCCCCTCCCCTGTTCACGCTCTGTCTCTCTCTGTCACAAAAATAAATAAACGTTAAAAAAAAATTTTTTTTTTAAAAAGAGAAAAATGGCATTGCTTCCATAAAATGAAAAACAAAGATGGGATATATAGAGACCATTGATAGAACCAACCAGCCTTTGAAATTGTACAGATTATCTTTATTTTTAAGTTTTATCTATTTATTTATTTATCTATCTATTTATTTATTTATTTAGAGTGCAAGCAGGGGAGGGGCAGAGAGAGAGGGAGAGAAAGAATACCAAGCAGGCTCCATATCATCAGCAGAGAGCCCTACGCAGAGCTTTGAGCAGGATCTCATGAATGATGAGATCATGACCTGAGCAGAAATCAAGAGTCAGAGGCTTAACCACCCAGGCGTTTCTGAAATTGTACAGATTATCTTATCGGAGAAAGCATGCGTAAACAGACTGTGTATCTGGCCCTGGGCTAGGCTAGGAGACTAGAATGTTGAATAGGCTTTCTATATATTGGGGGCAATAAAAGGAAATCAATGCATACAACACAGTGTATGAGGACCCTAAAAGTCCGGGAGCCAAACATCAGGGACTTGAAAGGCAATCAAGGACAGAGTATTTACAAGCTCAGGTCTGCTGAGAGCAGAAAACCGAGGACATCCCTGTGGGTTTATGGGCTGCCTTGGAGAAGTGAACGAAGCATCTGTGTTCCACTCCACTGGCCGACTCCCCACTCCCCCATTCCCTCCTTCCCTCTCTTTAGGGTGCATGTGGGTTAGTAATGAGCGTGGAGGAAATGTCCTGAGCCCAACTCCCCAGGAATTAAGGCCCTGATTAGAGAAAAGGTAAACAGAGGCTGAAGTAGCACATCTAAAGTGACTGAGAAGAAAATAATATTACATACCTAAAGAAATGGGTTCAAAGGAGGACTAGTCAACAAAGAAAATCCAGGAAAATGTGTTCTACGCTGGAATGTGAATTCCATGAGGCAGGGATTTTGAGTATCTGAAGATTCTATCTCTCATATGCAGTCAAAGGGTGAGGTATCTGGTAGCACTCACCGATATATGTTGAATATAAATACATAATATATATAAATATAAATATATGTTGAATATAAATGAGTGGAGACTCAAGAGATGAACCTCCTGGGGGCGGGTGGTGCTCAGATGTAGTCAGCCAAAGAAGAGTCATTTAAGCATTGCAAGCATCAATCAACATCTTTGATTTACTTTTCTCCCCACCCCACAGCACTTGCCTTACCTCCCCCACCCATAGTTCTCTCAGACAAGAAAGACAGAATGCCCAGTATGCGAGGACATTCCAGCCCAGATGGTTGATACTCTCCTGCAAGAATTCACCTCTAGGATACCTGGTGTATAGATGATCAGCGTCCGTCAGGCTCCAGGCTCCATTCAACCCTGGGATACCGACAAGACCGAACCACTGTAAGTTCACCAAGGCGGTGCCACCCACGTTAGCCTCTTGACCCACGGGCCTGGTGGCACCTCCACCGTACCATCCGCCTCTTTTGATGTTGTACCCATCACTGAAGTGTTTCTCCCAACACTGCTGATCTGCCCCAACCACGGGAGGTGACTGACGTGGTGCCCACACAGCCCGGCTCTCCTAGCAGCCTCCCTGCCCCACACATCCTAGATGAGTCAGCCCCAACCTCTGGGAGGGTCCCCTGGAACTGGCCCCACTTATGCTGCCTTCTCAGGACCTGCTCAGAACCTGCCAAGGCAGTGAGCCCAACCCCCTCCGGCCTACAACCCCACCCAGCCACCTCCAGGCACACCTCAATGCATTTCCACCCAGGCAAGGGGGTGTGGTGGCCCTGGGCTCAAAGACACCTGGCTTCAGACCCTGGCTCTCACTCTCTGGCTGTGGGGCTCTGGGAAGGTCACTTCACACCTCTGTGCCTCAGTTCCCTCATCTGTAAAACAAGGGTAATAAGAATGGTTGTATCAGCTGGACTTCAGGCAGGAAATTGGAACCCTTGAGGTATTTTGAGCAGAAAGTGACTAATACAGGGGGTTGGGTGCTCATGGGATGGTTGGAGTAGCTGGATGGGGGAGGGGAGGAGGGGAGGGTGAGGCTTGAGAGGATCTGCTCCCCTGGCCTGAGCAGGAAAGGCAGGTGGGTGTCTAGAGCTTGCCTCGGGCACTCTGCGTTAGGGGACACGCCGACATGGCGGTGATCCAGGGAGCAGGCAGGGCCTCCCCCACCAGGGGTGACCGCACCCTGGACACCAGTGCAGGAAAGGATGCGTCTGCACGAGCCTGCCTGTCAGAAGGGAGCGGCCAAGGCACAGGAAGGCAGCCTCTGGCTCCTTCCACCTTCAAGTCCCACGTGAGGGTCTCAGCGCTGGCTCACGATAGGCACCCACCACTCTGGAAGGAGGCAGTCTGGGAAATGGAGCTTTATTTAGCTTTCTACCTGAAAAGGACAGGAAATAGGCGGGAACAGGTCCCTCAGCCCCATGAAGGTCAAGCACCTTTAAGCCTGGAGAGCGCTCACCACTCTAGGCACACAGCACTTGCTGGCTGGAGGCGGCTCTGGTGAGGCTCCGTGGTGACTGCTACATGGCTGCTGGGTGGCAGCTCAGGGCTAGGCCCCAGGAGATACACCCGCAAACAAGACAGGGCCTGACCCTGAAGATGCGATGGCCCTCCAGGGGCAGCAGAGACTGGAATCATCAAGGAAAGTGATCGGTGTAACCGTGTGTGCAAAAAGCCTGGGGTCACAGGGAGCTGAGAGCACAGGGGGCCCACCTGGGCCAGTCTGGGGGTGAAGCAGCACACAGGGTGGAGCAGGGACACTTGTAAGTCTGGGAACCCAGCCTGGGGTGGTGTTCACAGAACAGAAACAGAGTTCATAGAAAGCCCTTTGCCTCCCATCAGCTTAAGGCCGGCATGTAATTCAAGTCTCCAGTATTTATAAGTGTTAGAGTCAGGCGTTAAGGCAGGGTAAAGATAGGAGTCAGAGGCTAAAAAATTTTAGCAGTCAAAGGCTTTATTTGGGAACTAAGATCTCGGGCGAGGTTCTGTGACTCAGGGAGAGAAAGAGGAGTCAGGGAAGTCTCCCCCAGGTGTGGTGGGGTGGGGTTTTTAAGCTGCAGCGGTTCCGGGTTTAGGTCCGGGTGGGCCTTTTTCCAGTCAGGTCGTGCTGTCGCTAGGTGATTGGTTGACCTCCAATTCGTTCTCGTGTGCCGCTAGGGGCTTTTCATTGGGTTGCGCGGGCAAGATGGCCGTCCCTCTACTGTGGTTCCAAGGACATCCTAACAATAAGCATTTACAGTGTACGAGAAACCAAGGAGACTTCTCCCAGTCACACCAATGGGAGAGATGTTTTCCTGATGGCCTTTGAAGGTCTACAGCTGGGGCAGAAGGTGAGTGGGCAGGGGAAGATGGGAAAAACTGCTGACAATTTAAATGGCACCCTGGCCCTCTCTCCTCCGCAGCGTGCAGCTCTGAGACTCCCCACCAGCTTAGCCCTTTACTGGCCACACACACACACACACTCACACCCTCACAGCACAAACCTCCCTCCGTGCTGGCAGCTCTGATACAAATGCACAGGAATTTCCTCCTCAGGCCTGAAGGCAGGCCATACGTCCAGTTGCCAGGGGAACCTCACACTGACCTTCTTCGAGGGTGACCACACGAAGAACCCGGAGAGGGGGGCAGTCGGGGGGCAAGCAGGTCCTCCCCTCTCTACTCATCCCCCTCTCCCCCCAGAAGGCTCCCTCCCCGGCTTTCCTCCAGTCCAGAACCCCAAGCTGGATGGGGCAGCGCGGGGCGCCCTCCTGTGGGCAGGCGCGGTACTGCAGCTCCTCCGCGACCTCCCGCTCCAGCGCTGCGCCCGCCCCCACCCCCCCCCCACCCCCGCCCCAGCAGAGTCCTGTGCCCGGGGGGCCTTGCTCACTGCCCCCGTGGGCCTACGCCCAAGCGACCGTCTCTTACCTTTTCCTGTTTTGAAATTCAAGATTCATGCATATCAAATAGTGTGTATTCGTTATCTAACCCCGTATAACCAATTACCTCTAAAATGTAGCAGTTTAAAATGCCAAACACTCAGGGGGCCTGGGGGGCTCAGTCCATTAAGGGTCCCACTTAGGCTTAGGTCATGAACTCAGGATTCCTGAGTTCGAGCCCCACATCCCGCTTTTTGCCTCTGTCCCCCTCTCTCTTGCCCTCCCCCACTCGCTCGCTCTCTCTCGCTCTCTCTCTCTCTCTCTCTCAAACATCATAAACATAAACATAAAAAAGTAAATAAAATACCAAACACTCAGATCCCCTTACTGAAGGAAAGGAATCCAGGAGTAGCTTACCTGGGTGGCTCTGGCCTGGGGCTCTCACACAATTGTCATGGAGACGTTGGCTAAGACTGCAGTCATCTGAAAGCCGGGTGGACCTACTTCCAAGCTCATTTGGTGTGGCTGTCTGTCAGCTGTCAACTGTCAGCTGTCTGTCATGCTCAGGAGCCCTTCCTTTCTTGCCACTGGGGCCTCCCCATAAGGCTGCTAGGAACATATTTAGTGGCTTCCCACAGGGCAAATGCTCCCAGAGAAAGAGAGCAAGAGAAACCAAAATAGAAGACAGAGTGTCCATTAGAACCTAATCCTGGCAGTGACATTCCAGCAAGTCTGCCATATTCTATTGATCTCACAGGCCAATCCTGGGACAATGTGAAAGGAAATATGAATTCCAGGAGGCAGTGATCACTGGGGTATTTTTTAGAGGCCAGCTAAATATATTTTTTATTAAAAATTTTTTCAACAAATTTTTTAAAAATTTTTATTTATTTTTGAGACAGAGAGACAGAGACAGAGTGTGAGCAGGGAAGGGGCAGAGAGAGAGACACACACAGGATCCGAAGCAGGCTCCAGGATCCAAGGTGTCAGCACAGAGCCTGATGCAGGGCTCGAACTCACAAACTGAGATCATGACCTGAGCCAAAGTTGGACGCTGAACTGACTGAGACACCCAGGCACCCCAATTTTTTATTTTTTTAAAAAATATTTATTCATTTTGAGAGAGAGAGAGAGAGAGATAACATGCATGAGCAGGGGGAGAGGCAGAGAAAGGAGACAGGGAATCCCAAGCAGGCTCTGCACTCACAGGGCAGAGCCCTACATGGGGCTCAATGTGGAGCTCAGCGTGGGGCTCGATCCCACAAACTGTGAGATCATGATCTGAGCTAAAATCAAAAGTTGGACGCTGAACCAACTGAGCCACCCAGGCGCCCACAAAACATAATTTTTAAATGTTAGTTATAAAACAACATATAGTCAACCCCATGAACCCACCACTTATAGAAGAACCAGGGCATCATCACATTCCCTTTCATCTACCCTCCTTCCTGTCTGTTGTAAGAGGCAATCATCTTAAATGTTGTGTTTATCCTTCTTTGCGTTTGAAAAAGTTTGTCACAAAGGTACATATGTCTAAGCAATATGTTTTTTTCATTTTGCCTTTTTGATCTTTATAGAAATGATTGGCTGTAGGTGGTCACCTCCTTCCTCCAAGCTCCAAGCTTCTATGACACTCTTCTTTTCCCCCTCTGTTCCCCCACTCAGGAGAGGGTAGCTGCTCCCTGTCTTTTTATTCCGGGTTACCTCCATGTTCTTTATTTACCCATTCTCCTGTGATGGACATTTGGGTTGTTTCCACTCCTTCACCATTTGACTGTGAGGCTAAGTCCCTTTGGGACAGGTCTCCTGGTACACATGCACAAGTTTTGCACACGCATACCTAAGCATAGGGGCACTGGGTCCCACTATATGCAAACCCTCCATTTCACAAGATAAGGTCAAACTGTTTTCCAAAGTGATTGTGATGAGGGGCCATAAGGCAAGGCACGCACAAGCTAGCAACACCACCCCAGGTGGGATATATGTGATATTCCTCAGGCTCTCCTGGCTGCCCAAGAACAAAAGAGAGAAAACAGGTGGTTAACTGATAGAGATCACAGTCCTGCAGGACATGGGTCTCCACCAGTTTACAAATGTGCTTAGTAAATTACAAGAAAAAGGCAATCTTATCAATAGCCTAATCTCCAGAAAACTATGGACTCAGTTTCCTGGAGCCCCTAACATCACCCTCCCCTCCATAGTGATGTGGGAAACAAAGGCAAGAAAGAAATGGCAGGTAAAATTCAATTTCCTTGTAACCTGCAGCCCATTGGCAAATACTTAAGGCAAATACAGAGTAGAACATCACTCCAGGGACCCCTTACTGTCCTAATGTTAATGCCTGGCTAGAGGGAAAACAACCTTAGTTTGACAAGAGCAAGGCCTCGGGTATCTTAGGGAATCCTCTTTAGTATATGAAAATCCTTCTGGAGGCCTCCCTTATGCCTTTACCTTCCCCAACTGCATAGTATATATCTAGTCATTGTTCACAGCCCCAGGGCAGCTCTTTTTGCCCATTGGTCCTGTCCTCCTCCTTTAATCAAATCACCTTTTTGCACCAAAGACGTCTTCAAGAATTCTTTCTTGGTGGTCAGCTCTGAACCCTCCCACCACTCCAAAACCTCATCAATTGTAGCAATTCACCCTGTGGCCTGCAACTTCTGCACCGGCTCTGTTGGTGCTGAGGTGTGTGTGGTGGAAAGACGGACTCAGGGGCTGGGATTGGAGGGAGGCCAAGGGGCACAGAGGCTGGCAGTGGGGGAACCCGGAAGCCCACAGACCCCAGCCCAACTCAGCCAGAGAAGTTACAGCCCTGTAACATTGTGTTTCTTCATAACAAACATACATTGCTCTTTATTCCCGTTTCTGGCACAGAGCTCCTAAAAAGCCTTGGAATTTCCTAAGCAAGGACAACAAAGGGGTCTTTGGTTATGTTAATGAGGTGACTTTTGGCCTCCACCTAAGGCTGGGAGCTGTTTGCCAGAGGAGCCAGCAGGTGATTGGAGAACTGAAACTTTGAGTCCACCCCAAGCCACCAGGGAGGAGGGGAGGGGCAATCGCCAACGGGGATGATTTAATCAGGGGATGATTTAATCAGTCGTGGCTAGGCCATGAGGCCTCCATAAAAATCCAAAGGAACTGGGTTCTGAGAGCTTCAGGGTTGGGGAGCAGGTGAAAATTCCAGCAGAGTGCAATGCCTGAGGAGGGCATGGAAGCGCCACCCCCTTTCCGCCTAGCTTACCCCACACAGCCCCTCCACCTGGCAGTTCCTGAGTTCTAGCCTTTGACACTAAACTGGTGATCTAGTAAGTAAGAGGTTTCTCTGAGCTCTGTGAGCCCCTCTAGTAAATTAATGGAGCATCAGGAGGAGGTTGCAGAAACCTCTGATTTACAGCCAGTCAGCCAGAAATACAGGTGACAGCCTGGACTTTCAACTGGTACCTGAAGGGCAGGGGGAGGTCTTGTAGGACTTGTTAAAAAACAATCAATTGAATAAATCTGAAGATCAAATTGGCTTTATTCAACCCTTCACGAATCGGGAAGCATCCCATTAACAGGTAGAAGGGACCTCTGAAGAGCTGTACAAAAATGGGAGGGCTTTTCTAGGCAGAAGGAGGGGATACCAAGGAAGTTTAAAGTGGGTTACTTCAGGGAGTGTTACTTGGCCTTTGGGGAAGGCAGGGGGTCTTATGAACAGATGACCTCCCCAGTGCTAACCAGGAAATTCCAGACTGAGTGGCTTAAAATTCCACTCCTGGGAGAGGCTGAAACTGCAATTAGGTTAGGCATTAAGGCTTGTGGGGCTTAACAAAAGTGACTCCATTTTTGGACCTGTTGTTTCTTTTTAATAGACTGAGCCCTTACGCTGTGGAATCTGATGCTATCTCTGGGTAGATAGTGACAGAAGTGAGTCAAATTGTAGACGCCCAGCTTGAGTCGGAAATTGCTTGTCCTTGTGGGGAAACCTGTGTGTGCTCATGTGCGCGCGCGCGCGCGCACACACACACACACACACACACACACACGTGGCATTTCTCTGGCCCCTCCTAAGGAAGTCTCCCTCAGCTGCTTCTGTTGACCCAGGGAAAACTATTTATGCCCTCCTGTTGTAAGGGTTTCATGCTCTAAGGATTTCATGAAAGTCCTAACAAAGTGGACACTCACTACAGCATTTTTCCTTTCTTCCCCTTGCCTCCCCCCCCAAACATGCATTTAGAACATGGAAGTAAATAAAAGAAACAAACTCCCAGGCAAATCACATTGGTCTGAACTCCATGATCATTAACAGCATTAATTAATTGCTTACCCACAGAAAGGAAAAGTTAATTACCTATCATGGAAATTTTAAAAACAAAAAAGGAAACGTGTTTAAATTTTAATGAGGGCCTCTGCATGGTGGGAATGAAAATGAGCTGGTTTCTCTGGGATCTAATTGTTGGCAATTGAAGTGAGGGCCCTACAGATGCAGACTGAGGCTGGTGCCTGGCTGGACTCAGCAGCGCCCTTGCCTCCGGAGCAGTGATGCTGGGGTGACAGAGGAACAGGCAGGGCAAAGCCACTGATGTGCAGCTGGAGGGGCTTTGTTTGTCAAGGTAGCTTTGAAAGGCTCTCTCGCCTCTCTCCCTCTTCCCCAGGGCCTATAGGAGACTCAGGAAGGCTCACAGGGGCACGAGGCTGGAACCCAGGACATCAGAAACCTGTTCTCCCTCTCCCCAACCCCCACTCCCAGACAGGATGCCTGGTGGGTCTCACTTTTCACACCATTCTCTTTTCTGTCTTCTACTTTCCAGTACTTGCGACAATCCTGCAGCTACATCAGGGATCGCCAAGTCTGGAGCAACCAAAAGAGACCTGGATTCTGAGCATGGCTTTGGCACAGCTAAGCTCTGTGACCTCAGGCAAGTTCCATCATCTCTCTGGGCCCCCATAGCTGTATCTTCTCTGTAGGATAAAGGTATAGGCATTGATATACCTGAGGTCACTTCTAGCCCTCACATTCTCTGTTCTTTTTTTTTTTTTTTTTTTTTTTT
>NW_026057585.1:10653495-10728424 GCF_023721935.1 Panthera uncia
AGGTGGAATCTAAGTGATCGGCAGGACGCGCTGTGAGCCCCGCGTCCTCCTACGCCGCCATCTTCCGGAACCTCCTACTTGTCATTTTAAAGATGAGGAAGTTGAGGCACACGGAGGTCAGGTAAGCTGGTCAAGGTCACCCAGCTATAAAGTAAACTGAGATCTGGGCCCAGAAAATCTAGCTCTACTACTGTGCTTCTTAGACAAAAGGAGAGATGGCTAAATGTACAATTATAATGCGATGTGATGAGTATTCACTAGAACTACTGGGAGCTTTTGACATTATTGAGGGGCAAGGCCCAAAGCTTTTTCAAATTTCCAATCCTGTTAATGCCACTGTAGTATATAACTTCTCCCCATAAAATGCTGTAAAGTACAACTAAGATTTTTAAGTGATGCTTCCAGATTCTTAATAAAAGATTAAAGTAATTTATAAAGCTATTTTCTGGCTAAGAACCATCCCTTTCTTGGACTGCTTCACTCACTCATCATTTCCATCACAAGCTGATAGCTTTTCTTTGGGCAGCCCATTCTTCACAAAGGGAAAAAATAGTTTTTATAACAAGGAGAGGCCAACCAAACTGGGCTGGGCTCGGAAGGCCTGGAGGTGGGTGGTGGCTGGGCTTACTCATTGTCTCAGCTATTCCTCTTCTGTGGGGACCTCATAGCTGGCTGGAATCGAGTTTGTGCCTTGGGAAAATGACAAATCACATTAAGTTGTGGACCTCTGGGATCCTTTGGGAACCGTTAACCACAAATCTTACATCTTAGAATGCTGAGGGGGTATATTACTAGAGTCTCAGGTGATGGGAGAGCACAGACTGGGCCACAGACTAACTCTGCTTGGAAAAGACAAGGAGAGCTTCAAGGGGTAGATGAAGTTGAGTAGGGCTTGAAAGATGCATTGACATTCATCAGGCAGTAAGGTGAAGGTGTTGTAAGAAAGGAAGAGTTTGTTTCAAGGATCTGAGGGAGGGCTCAGCTGTCTAGGCCTTCTAGAATCATTCCATCCCAAAACACTAAATGTCTTGTGGGGTGGAATCAAAGTGGGACTTTTTCTACTTCGTATGATATTGTAATAAAAAGTTATATCTTCCCTCTTGAGTGTTCTCTCTCTCTCAAGCTTTATTGAGGTATAATTGGCATACAATAAACAGCACATAATTAAGTTCACAAATTTTATGAGTCTTAAACATATTTATGAAGCTGTTGCCACAATCAAGATAGCGAACATACCTGTCACCCCCAGAAGTTCCCTGTGATCCTTTGTACTCCCTCCTTCCCACCCTTTCTTGCCTCTTCACTCTTTAACTCTTGAGACCACGGATCTGTTCCCTGCCACTATAGATTGGTTTGCATTTTCTAAAATTTTATATAATGGAATCATACAAAATGTACTCTTTTTTTTTACACATAATTCTTTCACTTTCTTTCACCTAGCATAATTATTTTGAGATTCATCCATATTGTTGTACGTATAGTAGTTCATTCTTTTTTACTGTTGAGTAATACTCCATTGTATGGATGTACCACCATTTGTTTCTCCATGCTGCTAATAATGCGCTTGTGGGTTGTTTCAGTTTGGGGCTATTATAGGTAAAGTTGCTATAAGCATTCTTATACAAGTCTTTTATGGTCTTGTTCTGTCTTTTCATTTGGGTAAATATCTTGGAATATGGCAGGAAATAGGTTTACTTAAAAAAAAAACCTGCCAGTTTTTCTAAATGGTTGAACCATGGAAGGTTCAGTTGTTCCATGTCCTCGCCAACACTTGTATGGCCATCTTTGAATTTTAGACATTTTAATAGACTTTTAGTGGTACCTCATTGTGGTTTTAAATTTGCATTTCTTTGATGACTAATTATGTTGAGCATCTTCTCATGTAGTATTTATTTTCCAACTGTTTTCTTTGTTGAAGTGTCAGCTCGAATCATTAACCCATTTAAAAAACTGGTTGTTTGCATTGTTGAGTTTCTAGATCTGTTGTGTATTCCGGACACAAACCTTTTATCAGATGTATGTTTTTTTACAAAGAGTTTCTCCAAGTATATGGCTTGCTATTTTATTCTCTTAGCAGTGTCTTTCATAGAGCAAAATGTTAATTTTGATGAAATTCAATTTATCAACTTGTTTTCTTGTATGGACTGTGCGTTTAGTGCCACGTCTGAGAAATATTTGCTTAACCCAAGTTCAGGAAAGTCTTTTATGTTTTCTCTTAGAACTTTTAGGTTTTTTTTTTTATTGAGATATAGCTCGCCTACTCTTTAAAAGTGCACATTTCAGTGGTTTTTAGAATATTCACAAAGTTATGCAACCATCACCACTATCTAATTCCAGAACATTTACATCACCCCCTCAAAAAACCTTGTACCCATGAAGCAGTCATTCCCCATTTCTCCCTCCTCCCAGACCCTGGCAACTGCTAATCTACTTTCTATATCTATGGATTTGTCTATTCTGGACATTTCATATACACCGAATCACACAATATGTGGCCCTCTGTGTTAGACTTCTTCATTTACCATAATGCTTTCAAGGTTGTCCAGGTGGTAGCATATATAAGTACTTTAACCCATTTTATGGCTGAATAATATCCTGTTGTATAGATATACTGTATTTAGTTTATGTATTCACGAATTGATGGATGTTTGGATTCTTTCCACTTATTGACTCTTATGAATAATGTTCGTATGAACATTTGTGTATGAGGTTTTCTATGGACATATGTTTTAGGTTCTTTTGGATGTATAACCAAGGGGTGGAATTTCCGGGTCATATGGTAACTCTGTGTTTAAACTTCCTGAGGAACTGCTGGAATGTTTTCCAAGGCAGCTGCACTATTTTACACTCGTATCATCAATGCATGAGAGTTCCAATTTCTCCACATCCTCTCCAATACTTGTTATTGTTCATGTTCCTTTTTTTTTAAGTTTATTTATTTGTTTTGAGAGAGAGAGAGAGCACTCATGTGAGTGGGGGAGGGGCAGAGAAGGAGAGGAAGAGAATCCCAAGCAGGCTCTGTGCTATCAGTGCAGAGACTGACATGGGGCTTGATCCTAGGAACCATGAGACCATGACCTGAGCCGAAACCAAGAGCCATATGCTTAACTGACTGAGTGCCCCTCATGTTCTTCTTTTTCTTTTTTTTAGATATAGTCATCCTGATGGGATATGACATCCTAGTATGCCATTTTGGTTTTGATTTGTATTTTCTTAATGAGTAATGAAGTTGAACATCTTTTCATGTATATATTGAGTATATTTTTTTCTTTGGAGAAATGTCTATTCAGATTCTTTTCCCATTTTTAATTGGGTTATTGTTTTTTTATTGTTGAGTTGTAACAGTTCTTTAAATATTCTGGATACTAGTCTCTTATTGGATTGTCTTTTCGCCTAGTGGGGAAGGTTCGAGTACTCCCTACTAAGTATGATATTAGCAGTAGATTTGTAGCTATTTTTTTCTTTTTAAAAGATTAAAAAAATTTTTTTAAGTAATCTTTATACCAAACATGGGGCTTGAGCTCACAACCCTGAGATCAAGAGTCACATGCTCCACTGACTGAGCCAGCCAGGCACCCTGTTTTTTTTAAAAAATATTCTTTATCAAGTTGAGAAAATTCCCCTCTCGTCCTAGCTTACTAAGCGTTTTCATTATGAGTTGGTGTTGGATTTGTCAAATGCTTTTTCTGTATATATTGATATGATGTGATTTTTCTTTTTTAGCCTGTTAATGTAATGGATTACCTTAATTGATTTTTAAATGTTGAACCATGCTTGTATACCTGAGATAAATCCCACTTGGTCGTGGTGTATATATTTTTTTACACATTGTTGGATTCGATTTGCTAATATTTTGCTGGGGATATGGTTCAAAGTTTTTAGTTTTGATGAAGTACAATTGATATATATTTTCTTTATTTTGCTTGTATGCATTTCTTTTTTTTTTTTACATTTATTTATTTTTTGAGAGATGGAGAGAGACAGAGCACAAGTTGGGTAGGGGCAGAGAGAGAAGGAGACAGAGAATCCAAAGCAGGATCCAGCCTCTGAGCTGTCAGCACAGAGCCCGACGTGGGGCTCAAACTCACAAACTGTGAGATCATGACCTGAGCTGAAGTCGGATGCCTAACCGACTGAGCCACCCAGGCCGCCTGTATGCATCTCCTTTTAAGCAAAACACACAAATCATAAAGTATTCTCATTAAGGACAACATATTCTAAAACCCTAAATCTCAATTTCATGTTATGGCCATTTAAAGGGTGGAATTGACATGGGGGAAAGGGAGACAGTGAGGGTGACTGCTTACTTGGACTTTAGACTTCAAAGTATGGTTGAATGATAGCCACTGACCTTGAGCATTGAACACCTTAGTCCAGGACACTGGGTTGTTCAGGAACTCCTCTAATCATGAGACTTTAGTAGCTTTCCTCCAGAAGGGATGGAGACATAGCTGCCAATAGGAAGTTACTGTCTGGGCAGGGGTGTTGCCTTAGGGGTGACTAAGAGTGAGGATAAAGGGTCAGGATGAGCAAGAGCCTGAGTCAGATTGAGCATCCCAGCTGGGTTCTCTGGGAACCAGACACTGAGTGAAATTAAGAGTACAGAAGGGAATTAACATCTGTGAAAGGAAAAGGCAGGATGCAGGATTGGCTGGAAGGAGGTCTCAGCCCATCATGAGGACCTGCTAAAACCTCTGCCAGTCCCAGGGGGGCGCTCTGGGGCAGCGCTGCTCGTTAGAGCAGCTCCGCGCTGGTAGAAAAGGGCTGGACCTGTGTACCACCATCTTGCTCAGCCATTGGCTGGGACCATCCCTGAAAAGAGTAACTGTGACTCAAAAGCTGAGGGGTCCCTGAAGGAACTAATTGCTGGAGGCAACGAGAACCAACACTTTTGGTGGCAGGGTAACGAGTCCTTTATTGAAAGGGCGATATAAGCAGTAAATATCCATGTATGCCATACAGACAGATCTGAGGTTCAAATCCCAGCGATGTGTGACCAGAGGCAACTACTCTGACTCAAGTTTCCTCATCTGCAAGATGGAGAAAGGGCCTTCCCTATGGGGTTGTGGGAGGATTAAGTGATGTGAGGGTGAACGTAGTGCCTAATATAGTACAGGCACTCAATAAGGTTTCTCCCTTTCCCCTGGGTGGAAACTAGCCAAGGGAACATCTTGTTCCACGAGCCAGTTCCCACCCTGCTCTTTATAAACTTTGTTTTTTTCTCACTTTCCACTAGGGGATCAAGCCCCTATGGCAGTTTCCTGACCCTCTGGGTGTGCTGCCTCTGTGTCCCAGGGCCCAACTTGTTCCTCTCCAGCCTTTCGCAGCCTGGAAACTCAAAGACCTCCATGGTTGTTTGGCCCTCCCATGCGGGGACCACTGGATGATGTTGGTATGAGGCGGGGTAATGCTTCCTGGAATGCACCAGAAGCGAGCACATTGCACCAGCTGCCTGTGAGTGCGTTTCACTGAGGATTCCTGTAAGCGGAAACCATCGTGTTCCTCTTTCTAAGTGCCTCGTTAAAAGCCTGAGGACAGATCCCTCCTCCATCACTTAATGTCTCCACCTGGGAGGTGAGGCAGTGCCTGAATGAGAAGGAGAAAGGTTTGGTCTGTCCAGTTCACTATCCTTCTTTGGGGTGCTCTGACTATTGGGATGCAGGTTTCCATGGTCCAGTTACTTTCTGTATGCCTGTAACTGGGCCCAATTTACTGGGGAGTCTCAACTCTTTGGTGTATAAACAGAGCAGTTTTATTTCTTCCAGTAACTGCCCCCGGCTACACTGTGCCAGATCTCTCTTTCCTGCTGGGGAGCAGCTCCCTTAACGACGTCTTGGTCTGGTTCCATAACTTTCCAGCCACTTTCGGTTACTACAACAGCCTCGTTCCGGTAATTAAGACTCAATCTTTTACATTTTTAAAACTTACATTACAAACTTGATTCAAAGCTCTTCTCCTCCCCTCCCCTCCAGCATTAGCTAGTGCTGGGCTCTGGCCATTTGGGGCAGCGGAGGGGAACTGAGGACTGGCTTGAAGGCACCCCATTCACCTCCTCTTGGAGGCCTTAGCATCTCAGTTTGAGGCTGAGAGGATAGATGGGAGGAAGAGACTTCTTTGTATGACTTATGGGGATGGGGGAGGTGTCTCATGTCCTTTACCTCTTCCTGGTTCTTTCCGGTTTTGTTATGCTGGAGAGTTTGCCTGGTCCCCTCCATCACTGAGGACGACCTTTCCCCCCTGACGCCACAGTCTCCCAGCTGTACCTCCCTTTGGCCTCACCAGAGCTACAGTCTTCCAGTGACTCCATTCT
Source organism: Panthera uncia (assembly GCF_023721935.1). NCBI lineage: Eukaryota > Metazoa > Chordata > Mammalia > Carnivora > Felidae > Panthera > Panthera uncia. The sequence continues at coordinate 10,659,806 of NW_026057585.1, forward strand.
CTGGCTTACGCATCCAACTGTGAATTCAGCAGCAACCTGGGCAAATCTTTGGCTCCTGCCCTTGAGCTGATTTCTGTGCATCTCCACATGGAGCCACAGGGCCTGCTGGAGTGATTGTGGCCTTCAAGGGTCACACAGACCTGGGATGGGAGAGCTACCCCCCATCTTCCCGGTCATGCTGCACCGAGCCCCTTCAAGCCCTGCTGGGTGGGGTACTGCCGTGGGTCTCTTGCTTTCAGAATCTCCAGGTCTGCAAAGGGTCCAAGTCTTTGCATTCGAATATAATTCTAGATCTCAGGTAGAGATGCCAAACAGTCTGCTTTTCATTCCCACTGTGGGGGTGTGGAACAAACAGGCCGGTCAGCTGTAGTCCTAGGCTTTCGAGACAATGATCTGTGCCTGTGAGGCATCATGGGGTTCATACATTCTCTTTTCCTTTGCATCAGGGTGGAAAAGCACCCCATTTCTTCTCCATGGTGGGGGGAGAGGACAGGCCTGCCTTACCATCTCCCCTCCTATCAGTCCTTTTCATGCCCTGACTGGAGGTGGGCTAGGCTCTGGTTGATTCCAAGGTTTCCTGCCTCCATATGCTCTGTGTGGAGGTGGCTGTGTCCATCTGCTGGTGACTTGGTGGTAGCTCTTGGGGGGGTGACCGGCTCCTCTCCTGATCTTTAGGCTTTGGCTTCAAGTCTATAATGGGAAAACACGCAAGGATTTGCTCAGCAGTATACCAGAATACCTTGTCTCTTGTCCTCTACACCATGTTGAAGTTGTTCTTCCCTCCTGGAAGGATTCCTTGATTACATCCCATCAGACTGAAATTCTCCTTTACTGCGCCCTCCCCCACCCCCTCCCCAGCTCAGCTCTCAGGCTCTTCGTGTGTGGTTAGTTCACACACATGAGAGCAAGTGAGGTTTAATTCATGTCTTGACCAGTTTTTATGTGTTATAAGGGTAGCTGGTGTTTATTGAACTCTTGCCACATGCCATCTACTGTCCTAAGCACGTCATCTCATCCGGTCCTCATCTCATCCGGTCCTCATGCCCCAATCCAGGGAGCTAGGTGCCATTATTATGCCCATTTTACAGATGAGAACACTCAGCAGGGATAAAAGCGTGAAGTAGCTTCTCTAACATTTATAGCCACAAATGATATAAACAAGCAGTCTAAATCCCAAGCTCAGATCCTCTACTGGTATTCCGTTCTGCCTACTTGGTTTGATCCTGTGGTCCGTCTGCCCCCTCCGACTTCCTCACCCCCAGAGCCCTAAGTGAGTACTTGCAGATCAGTGTGAAGTACTTCCCATAATGATTTTGTTTGGACTAATTTTTTCCCAGGGAGACCTGAGGTCTGGGCCGCATATCCAGGATAGTCTACCTGAGCACTTCTTTCCGTCTGGAAAATGAAAATCTCTATTGTTTGTGTGGTACATTTACTTCCATTGTCTCCTGGGTGCTTGTAACTGCTCTGAGTAGAAAGGTGTTATCATCGTTCTCTTTTTTTTTAAAGTTTATTTTTATTTACTTTGAGAGAGAGAGAGAGAGAGAGAGAGCGTGAGCGAGCTTGTGGGTGCAAGTGGGGGAGGGGCAGAGAGAGAGAGGGAGAGAGAGAATCCCAAGCAGGTTCTGTGCTGTCAGAGCAGAGCCTGATGTGGGGCTCGAACTCACGAACTGTGAGATCATAACCTGAACTGAAATCGAGAGTTGAACACTTAACTGACTGAGCCACCCAGGTGCCCCTCACCATTCTCTTTTTATGGGTGAGGAAACTGAGGCACAGAGGCGAGATGCTTGTGTGAGGTTATGCAGCTTGTGTGCATGGGGCCTGGGACCTGGAACCAAATCTTCTGTGTCTGTTCTATCATGGCACAGGTTCATCCCCAGTGTCCTTCGCCTGGGACCCTCAAGCTCCTGTCCCTTTGCTCCCGTCTCTTCTAGCCTCCTCGCACTGGCCTCACCCACATCCTCCTGCCTCTCCCAGGGCCTGGAAGTGCCTCTTGGTGTAGGGGAACTAGGTGGGCCTTGAAGCCTTCTGACCGTGACCCCCAAGCCCCTTGAGGGGCTGCTCACTGCCTTTATCGGCCCTAGTCACCGTGGACGTTATTTATTGTCAGATAAGTGTATTTCCAAATACAACAGAAAACGAACAAATAACCTCAGTGACAGAGCTGTAAAACACCCTACCGGCTCGCTCACTTGAAGAAAAGCCTGCACAACTAATTAACCCGGGCAGGCCTCCGTGGTGTTTGGAAACAAGCTTGGAATTAATAGTGCCCTTCTCAGCTGCTGGAGCCAGCCGCTAAATCTTCATTGGGCAGTAGCAAGAGAGAGACACAGAGAGTTATAGAGACAGAGAGAGGCCAAGATGGAAGTGTAGACAGAGAAACAGGGCAAGATAAACACAGTTATCCATTTGCCTCCAGACCCATATATATCATCTTAGCTAGACTTTGGATTCTAGAAAGACAGACAGATAGACAGACTGCATTTCTTCTTAAAGTGAGAGGTAAGAAGAGAAAATAGAGGCTTTGTCTAGCTCAGAGCACATCTTGTTTCTGTACCACTAAAGTCAGAGAATCAGAGGCTTCTGGGCTGGAAGGGGCTTATGAGAGGTCGTCTGATTCAGTGGCTCTAAGATTATTTTTAGCAGCAAAACGCTTTCTTGAAATGAAGTCACCTGAAGAAGTAGCAGAGCACCCCAATGGGGTTTGTGGCCTCTAGCAGCCCCTGCCCTCCTGCCCACATGGCCGGCAGCATCCCCAGGACCCTCAGGGCTCTGGAGAGCATAGCTGGAAAACTAAAGCCACCTTGGCCTCGGTGTGGTAGGGCTCTGGAGTGTCCCTTGTCACTGGATTCAGGCTTAGCCTAATTTGGGAGTCACCAGAAGGGACAGTGTGGTAGGGAGGATCCACCTGGTAAAGGAGGTAGGCTACCCAAGCGGACCTCTACTCTCTCATTCTCGAACCTGTTGGGTCCTCGAACTCCGATGTCTACTTTCCCTAGAGACCTTTGTTGGCAGGAGTTGGGGAACTGGCTTGTTGAACTTCAGTGATGGAGTCTCAGTGGGTGAACTTCATGAATCATTACCTGACCCTGACTTTGTCTCAGGGAGGCTCTGTATAGGTCCACATCAAGTTCAGGAGGGGGAACCAAGAGTATGAGAAGGATGCCTCCCTTCTCTGGAAGAATATGGATGACTGCCAGAAGGGGACTTCCTAAGAGGCCATCCAGGTATGCCTTGTTGAGATGACTGGTGATCCACAGGGGAAATTGTACTTTGTACGTTTTTTTCCCCCTCATCGAGGAAGGAGAGGTAGTGGCCTGAGGCTGCCATCCATCTGAGTGTCTCTGTGAGGATTTGTCTGTTCTTCTCGAGGGAGGTTGCCACTTGCTTCTGGAGGCCCTGTTCTCCACATTAAGAGGGGAAAACCCCCGAGGCCAGGTGGAAAGGCCGCCCTTGGAGTTAGTAGTGGGTGGGGGAAAGGATGTAGACAGTGAGACCAGGCACTGTGTTTGGAGCTTTCCCATTTCCGATGAACCCTGAGCGCCCTTGGCTCAGGCCTAGACAACAAGGGGGCACAGTAAGGAGGAGAAAACACAAATCAGGAAGTAATGCTTTTTTTGAAGGAGAAATTATAAATTGCAATTTAATCACATAATTACTTTGACACTCTCAAGCAAGCTAATTTCTTCCCTTGCCTCATTTCATCCACTCGGTGAGATGAATCTTAATGAATAATGTCCTATGAATATTTAATTTTTGATCAATTTGAATTTTCTCTGGCATACCTGCTGGAAACATAAATCAGCTTCTATTTTACCCAGCAGAGTGAATTTGATAGTGGTCTGGGTGGATCTCTGTCCATGGCCACAGAAGTGGCTTGCCTGAAAGTCTGGTTTGCCACCATCTCAGTATCATGATTTGGACATCCCTGATGCCTTCCCTAAGCTGGGTCCTCTATGCTGGCCCCACCAGCAGATGCCTGAAGCCAGTGATTCTCCAAGCAGACAAAGTGGATCCACAGATGACTTCCCACAGGTGCTCCCTCTCATATCCTTATTTTCCCAGAGACTTAAAGAGCCTCCCTCCTGATACTGACTTTATCCTTCCTGGCCCCTGGGGACAAATGTTACCATTCAAGACACAGGTATCTGTAGAGGCAACATTAAGAGAAGTATCATTCTCAGCTGTTAGGGAAGGCATCTTTCATGAGACAATACTTGATATTTGTACAGCCCTTTATGGTTCGCAAAGTGGCTTCATGTCCATCTTTTCATGTCTTAACACATCCCCGTGTTTTAGCTCTCTTTCCTAGCTGTGAGGTGAGGAAATGGGGCTGGAGAGAGCTCTTTCTTACTTTGGTCAGGAGGGTAAGTAGAAGAACTCACACCCTGGAAGGACTCCTGAGTTAAAAACCAGGAAAATGAGTCCCAAGTGAGCTATCTATAGAAAGGGAAGTTGAGTATTTGGTACTGGGATCTGGAGGAGGAAAGAAATAGGCAAGCTGGAGGTGGGCTCAGTAATGGGTCAATGACAGTGATGGTACTTTTTGAGAAAGTAATTGTTTCAAGGGGATAGATCACATGGTTAACATGTATTTTGAATGTATACCCATATCCTGAAACTTCTGTTTTCCTGAAGCTCTCCACCCACGAAAGCAAAACATTTTAGTGCTTTAGGAAGGGCAAGAACCGCCTAGAACAAAGAAGTCATTGTTCAGCTTTAAATCTCAGAGACAACTTCCTGTTTCGAAGTCCATTAGGACCAAACACTCTTGAAGGTAAGGTTTCATAGAGAAGGAAGATACATTTTTGAATTCCCTCCCTGGTCATAGAATATGATCATAGAATTTTCTTATAAACAATAGGGTAGAGCTGGTTCAGACTCTGGTGTTATGGAAGTCACTTAGGAAGCTGAAGGGGTATGGAAGAAGAAGGGAAAGATGGAGGAGGGACAAGAGAGTCAGAATCCAGTGTCCTCATTTCCAACTCCCCTGGGCCAAAATACTGGACGTGGTCAAAACATTCCAGGGGTATGAATGAATCAAGAACATGGCATTTAATGTCTCCAGCTTTGTATTCCCCTCCATACGGCACAGGAGTTAAGGTGAAGGGAGGTGGGCATTAGATGAGACTGAAGTAGTCCTTCCGTTCTCCATGGCCTGGGCTGTTGGGCCGCAGAACTTGGAAGCTCTTATGTGCCCTGGTTGAGATGCCGAGAGAATTTGTAGTTGAGCGGAGGACTGGGGTTGAAATGAAGACTTCACAGAGCAGGGGACTTTGCAACTAGAGGAATAGGACCAGAACTGTGATCTTTAGTCGAGGGTGTTAGTGTGTCTACCTGGATGACAAGCCAGTCAGGATCAGTTGTGGCCAAGCATAGGAGCCAGACCAGATGACAAGCCCAGTGGCAGAGGTTAGTTTGATTAGAGGTTAGTTCTCCTCTCTCATTAGTACAAGATCAAGTAAATCCACCATCTACCTAGCTACCGTTAAGGAAGAGTCAGGGTGGTTGGAGGAGAAAATCTGAAAATCTGAAAGTCTGAAAGTATAAAGAGATTGAGCCATCCAAAGTGATGTTTATGTCAGCGCCAGTAATTTCCAAGATGAACTCTTTCTTTCAACCCAAGTTTCTAGAACACAGAATTTGAGACAAAACTTATATGCCAAAGTTTTACTGCCCTCAGTCCCAGGGTAGCAAAAATAAGGGAAAAAAAGAAAGTGACATGGGGAAGGAGAGAAGGCATTGCTGAGCTAGCCACAGCTTCACAAGAAATCCCTTTTGATTGTTCAGACACATGGGCCTTCTTCCAGATGGGCCATGATAAACCACCACACCTCAAAATAGTCCGTGGATGATTTGCATTTATTTGCTATTTTTTTTTATTAAAAAAATTTTTTTTAACGTTTATTTATTTTTGAGACAGAGAGAGACAGAGCATGAATGGGGGAGGGTCAGAGAGAGGGAGACACAGAATCTGAAACAGGCTCCAGGCTCTGAGCTGTCAGCACAGAGCCCGACGTGGGGCTCGAACCCACAGACCATGAGATCGTGACCTGAGCCGAAGTCGGACGCTTAACTGAGCAAGCCACCCAGGCGCCCCCATTTATTTGCTGTTTTTAACTTTTTCCTATCTTTAAATGGTCAACATTTCCCTCTACTTCACTATGAGGTTGTGCTCTCTGGTCCCTCTAGGAAGATTCTGAAGAAGTAGGAGATCCCATGCCTATGATGTGGCCCTTTGTGGCAGTCAAAAAATATGTCCACAAATGCTTTCATACTCTCCTCAGGAAGTAGAGCCTAATTCCTCTCCATATGAGTGAGGGCTGGTCTTGGTGACTTACTTCTAGCAAATGGAATAAAGTGAAAATAACAATGTGTGATTTCAGAGAGTAGGTCATAACAGATATCGTGTCTTCCTTCTTGCTCTTAAATTACTTGCTTTGGGAGAAGCCAGCTTCCATGTTGTGAGTATATTCAAGTAGTCCATTGGAGAGGCCTACTTGGTGAGGATCTAAAGCCTCTTTCCAATAGTCACAAGAGTGAGCCATCCTGGGAGTGGATCTCCAATTTACAACATGAAACTGAAGTGTGGTGAAGCCTTCAGTACTGAAATTCCTGTCAACATCTTAACTGCCATTTCAGGAGAGACCATTGCTAGACCCCCCCCAGCTAAGCCACTCCAGGTTCTTAACCCACAAAAACTGTGAGATAATACATATTTGTTGCTCTAAGTCCCTAGTTTTGAAGTAATTTGTTACAAAGCAATAAGTAAAAACATACCCTTTATCTGAGTCTCTGGAAGTGGTAAGAGGAATAAGAATCTTCACAGGTCTTATTGAATCAGACCTGGGCACTGGAGTTGCTGTGGCTCCTGCCATGGTAGGCACACTGGAGCATCTGCAGAAGCTCTCACTTTGGAGAAGGCTGAGAGTTAGGAGATGAGGCAGTGGTAGCTGTGGCTGGGACTATCTATTGAGCATGTAGCTGGATGAAAGAGGCAAATAGGGCCAAGCAAATCTGGGGAGACCCATGTACTGGGTCTGGTCCACTGAATTCCTGTTCCTTAGTTCAACTCTTCCCACTAGGGTGGAGTCTCCAGAAGCATAGCTAAGCATGTTATGGAGAAATAAAGAAGCCACAAATGTTTGCATATCTGCATGATAGTGTGAGTAGAATGCAGACAACTATTTTTGTTAAAATAATAAATTCCTGTTGCAAAAATATTAAAACAATATGGAAAATGCACAAAAGATAAAGCAAGCATCACCCAACAACCCATGATCCAGAGAGAACACTGTTATGTAACTTAATTTTTTATGCTCACTCCTTATGTTGACATTTTCCTTTGCCAATAAATATAATTATACTTATCTTTTCATCAAACATAACGGACTAGATGTTCCATGAAACTCCTCCAGGGACAGTATGCCCCAAGTGATGGAATATATATATATTTCCTCCCCCTTTAAAAATGCATAAATGTATGGCTGAGTTGGCACAAAATAAAGGGAATGTCTTAGGGATAAAAACCAAAAAAAAAAAAAAACAAAACAAAACAAAACCCAAAAAACCAACCCAACAAAACCAAACCCCATGAATCTAAAAGAGTGATGTATGTATACAGCTAGTCATTTTCTTAGAGATTATTTGGGGTTTAATAAGTAATATGGGTCATATACAAGATAAATGGGAGATAGAGCTCAGAGCCCAAGCAGGCTGGATTCTTACACAAAACTGGGATCCCAGAGGGTGAAAATCCCAGTAGGTGAACTACAAAAAACACATTCCATGGAAGAAGATAGTTGATGAAGAAACTTGCTTGTCATCCTTGACTTTAATGGAAAGGAAGAAAAAACATAAAGATAAATGTTTTCTTGGAGAAACCCAAATTCATCCAAAACCCCAAGCTGAAAATTTGAAGTGTTCTGGATTGGTGAGATACCCAGGGCTTGGAAAGAACATATTTAAAAAAAAACTTGGCCACCAAGAATTCCATAGACAAAGTTCCAAGGGACATGGGCTTCATAATCAACATTCAACAAACACATGAGGAAATGAACTACCATGAAAGAGACTCAATATAAATAACAAATGCTTCGGAGACTATAATGACCTGTACTTACTCAATATGGAATATGAAAGAAATATGTTTAATTTTTTTTACAAAATAAAACAGTATTGGAAGTATAATGAGGGAACAAAAGGCTATCAGAATAACCTAATCAGATGTAAAAGAGAAACAAATACTTCTAGAAAATAAAAATATCTAATCATTGAAATGAGCAACTGGATGGATGTGATAATAAATTAGACACAGCTGAAGAAAGACTTAGTGGTCTGGAAGTATTGCTGAAGAATGATCTAGAATACAATAGAAAGACAAAGAGATGAAAGAGATAGGAGATATAAAGGACAGAGTGAGGAGATACAACCTACATATAATTGAAATCCCAAAGAATGGCAGAGAGAATGGAAGTAATAAGAAAGATAAAGACTGAAAAGTTTCCAGTCTTGATGAGAGACTCTAGTCCCAATTTTCAACAAGCCTAGTGAATCCAAAACTGGATAAAGGAAAAGAGGCCCACATTTTGTAGAAAAGTAGAAGAATACTGAAGACAAAGAGAGGATCCTAAAAATAGAGAGAAAATATAGATTACTTACAAAGCAATGAGCATTTGGCCCACAGCTTATTTTTCAACACATCTACAGAAGTCAGAAGACTATGGAATAATAGTTTTGAAGTGCTAAGTGAAAATATTATGTAGAATTCTACTTTCATTAAAATGATCTCTTAAACATGAAGGCAAAATAAAGACAATTAAAAAATGTTTTAAAAACAAAAGTGATACAATTGACTCCCAAGACACACTCACTAAAGGAACTAAGATATATACCAGGAAGAAGAAAAACACTCCCCAGATGTTTGAAGTACAAGAATGAAAGGTGACAAAAGAAAATGGTAAGTGTATAAATAAATATTGATTATATGTAATAATCATCATCATCTAACTTGTGGGGTGAAAAAGCAAGTTAGATCTAAAATCATGGACAAATTGACCACATTTAGATAGAGATCAAAAATAGGAAAAATGAGGGGTGCCTGGGTGGCTCAGTCAGTTAAGTGTCTGACTTTGGCTCAGGTTGTGATCTTGAGGTTTGTGAGTTCAAGCCCCATGTCTGGCTCTGTGCTGACTGCTCAGAGCCTGGAGCCTGCTTTGGATTCTGTGTCTCCCTCTCTCTCTCTCCCTCCCCCTGCTTGCACTCTGTCTCTCTCTGACTCAAAAATAAACGTTAGGAAATATAGGAAAAATGAAAAATTTTCTTTCTTTTTTTTTTTTTTTTTGAGATACATAGATGTGTGGTAAAATTATGAAGGAAAGGAAAAGAATGATTAGTACAAAATTTGGGGTAGTGGGATCGGATAGGGCATGCAGGAGATTCTGAAGTTGTAGTGAATATCCTATTTTTTGGGGGGGAGCAGTTAAGAATACTATGTATATTTATTTCAACACACTGTTTTTTTAGTATTGTTGACACACAGTGTTACATTAGTTTCAGGTGTACAGCATGAATATTCTATTTCTTAAGATAGGTGTTGGATATTCGGCTGTGATTTTTTTTTATTATGGGCAGTTCTCTAAAATGTTAAATATCATATGTTAAACGTTAAATTATACATAGCTTTTGGCATAATTATAAGTGATGTTGTGATGACCATTGGTCTAACGTATCTCTTTTAATACACCTTAAGTAAATTTCTGGAAAGAAGATTTTTGAGGAAAAGGGTGAGTACAGTGAGTTTTCCTTGTAACTTATTGCCAATTTCTCCTCCTGTCCCCCATGCAAAAAGTTGCACCAATTTATACTTCTACCAGCAGTGTATAAAAGGGTCCATTTCCCCACACCCTAGAGTCACTGCTTTATGTGTATTTTTTCTAAAATGTACTCTTTTTTAAAACTTTATTTATTTATTTTGAGAGAGAGACAGAGAGCAAGCAGGGGAGAGCAGAGAGAGAGAGGGAAAGAGAGAATCCCAAGCAGTCTCCAAGCTATCAGCATAGAACCTGATGTGGGGCTCGATCCCTTGAGCTGTGAGATCACGACCTGAGCTGAAATCAAGAGTTGGATGCTTAACCTGAGCCACCCAGGCGCCCCTAAAATGTACTCTTATCATATATGATATCATATATATCATACACTCTTATCATATATCAGCATGGGGAGCTGGGTTTATTTAACGAGATTGCAATGGGATGAACCATTTATGAAGTGGGTGGTAAACTTAATCCCGTTTTACAGATAACGCATGTGAGAATCACTGGGGCTGAGAGAGACTCTTCCAGGTTCATACTGTGACCCCGTCTCTCAACTGCATGCTCAATTCAGTCATCTTTTTATTATGGCCTGCCGCCGGCAAAACTCCATTGAACCTTTGTGTTGGAAAAGTCTGATGCTTCGCATGAAAATATTTCCTAGTCCAGTCAAGCCAGAAAAGAAGGCAGGAAGAATGTGTGCTTTGTGGGGTGCTGGTGGAGACGATGGAGTAGGGGTGGAGGAGAGAAATTTTCAGCATTTCTATCCCGAAATCTGAAGAACACTCCTTTCCTTGGTCCTTGTTGCTCAAGCCCCTGATTAGAAGCTTTGTAGACAGAGGGCTGGAGCCCTATTTAATCAGCCCAGCGTCTGGCACATGGAAAGTGCTCACTAAATATTTGTTGGCTCCTGGATAAACTCTGGTTGATATTTTTGTCACAAAATGTGGAGGGAGACCTGTCCCTTTGGCTCGGCCAGCTTTCTTTCTCTGCATGAAGTGAGTCTGAGCCAGGGCAGGAGAAGGGACAAGTTGACCTTCCAAGGTCCCTTCCTGCTGAAAAGACAAGGATTGTCAGTAGGCAGGGCTGCAGTGAGCAGCCCCCACTGCCCCTTCCTCCAAGGTGCATTGGCTCTAAGTGATTAGCAGGGAGATTGGCAGGCAGTAGTGGCAATGGGAGTTTAATGTTCTGGAAACCCAGTCTTTTTCCTTTTCTCCGAGGTTTTCCCTAGTGACACAGGGAAAGGTCTTGCAGCTTAACAGGCAGACAGGGATGGGGCCCGGGAGTTTTGCCATCAGAGAGTGGAATTTATCACTGTGATACCGCAAGCCCAAGCACGGCTGCATTTGTTGGGGAGGTTGGGGGCGGGTTGGGGGAGGGAACAGGTGTCCTGTCCTGGGGGTATTGTCCCTGTTAAATCACCGAGACCCTGCCATGACCCTGAGATTTGATTCAGCTGTCCATCCCGTGGGCCCACTCAGCCCAAGGCAGGCCCGGATACCTTTGGCTCATGGCCTCTGGCTGTAGCAAATGGAATCACTTGGTCCTGCTGCTCTAAGCTGGTAGCTAACATCTTCTGGTGGGTCCTGTGTCCTTGTGCCTGGTTGTGATTGCAAGAGCTGATAGACCTGTGTCAATGTCCTGCTTCAGTTCTCTACGAGCTGTTTCATATCAAGGAAGCTTCTCTTCCTCTGAGCGTCCATGGCCCTCTGAAAATAGGAACAGCAATAACTACCCTTAAAAATAAAACGAAATGAAGTGGTGTATGCATCTGGCTAGCACCTACAGAGACGGGAGAGCAGAGTGGTAGAGATCACACCACTGGAACCAGACTTCCTGAGGTCAAACCTGACTCTGGCAACTTCTAGCTCTAGGAACTTGAGCAAGCACCTTAGCCTCTCTATACCTCACTCTCCTCCCCTGTAAGATGGGGATAATAATAACAGACACCTTAGGGGATCATGGTGATGATTAAATGAGTCATAAAATGTGAAGTTACCTCTGGCACATAGCGGCTACTGTACAAGATGTTCATTGGGATCGAGTACCTCCTCCCTCCCCCACTCCTTCCTTGCTTCCCTTCCCTCCTGCCCCTATATTGTTTGCGAGGCTATAAGATCTGATTTGGGAATTGGTTTCCTGATTTGTAACCAGTGCTTGTTGGAGTCACCCTTCTTGTCTGGGGCCCAGCCCTAACTCAGTCTAACCATGGCCTTCCACTCAGGATTGGAGGCTGCCCCCAGGAACCCTGCCTAGATGGATGCTTCCAGAACCCCACCAACATCTTTATGATTCTAATCACGGTCTTTGCCCAAAGACCTCTGCTGCCTTCCCACACCTCCCCAGAGACCCAGTGCTGCCATCTCAGCCTCATGCCTTCCTGTTTCCTTTCGTTCTTTCCTAGCCAGTGCTGTCCCACTCCCAGCAGGTCCCAAGGCTAAGTCCATCCAAGGGACAATGGGGTCTCCCTGGGTTGGCTTTCATCTCTGGTGGCCCGGGGTGGGCAAGGGCCAAGAACTTCCTGGTTTTCAGTCCATCGTTTCATCCAGATACTTCTCCTTGCTAAGTATAGGCATCCTTTCAGGGCACCTCGTGTTTTTGCCAGGCAGCCCACCCCACTGCTGAATAGCTCTAATGAACAACCACAACAGCAGCAAATAATAATGATAACAATAATAGCAGTTGTCATTTATTGAGTGCTTCCTATATGTCAGATTGCTATGCATGTATCATCCCTAAGTTTTACAGAAATCCTGGAGATCAGGCTTTATTATCTCTATTTTACAGATGTGGAAAATGAGGCCTAGAAAGGATAAGTGATTTGTGTAAGAGGTACAGCTGGGAGGTAAACTTGGTTTGTTTACATTCAAGCTCAGTGCTCTGCCTTCTGCACCGAACTGCCGTGATGGGCTGGATCTGCCTATCTGTCTCTTTCATCTCTGGGGATGCAATGCACAATCTGTCTTTCCTCTTGCACATGTTTGCCTTTAATATATTTGAGAAAGCTGGGGCACCTGGGTGGTTAACTGTCCAACTTCAGCTCAGGTCATGATCTCATGGTTTATGGGTTCAAGCCCCGTGTCGGGCTCTGTGCTGACAGCTCAGAGCCTGGAGCCTGCTTTGGATTCTGTCTCTCTCTCTCTCTCTCTCTCTCTCAAAAATAAGTAAACATTAAGAAAATTTAAAAATATGCATATTTGAGAAAGCTGTCATTTCATTTCTCAGTTTTGTCTTCTTTGGGCTAAATATTCTCAACCGTTTGTTAAATCATATGACATTGTTTCTGGGCATCTCAACATCTTGGCCTCCCTCTTCTGGACATGCTTGCTGGGTAATGTTGTCATGATGTGTTATATTCTGTGTCGCAGGCTCAGAGCTTTAGGCATTATGAATCTCTCTTAGCAGTGTATTACCATGGTTTAACAGCACAGGCTTTGCAGTGAGGCAGATCTGGGTTCAGATACTGGCTGTGTCCAATGTACCAGTGATGTGATTGTGGCAGATTACAGTTTCCAAACGTGGTTGCCACAACATATCCCATCCATGTGTTCTTCCTGCAGTGCGACGACACTCTTTCCATTGAGTGGTGGGGTCTATGTTCTTTCCGCTTGAAACTGGACAGAGCTTTGTGACTGTCATGACCAATACAAGATGGCAGAAGTGATGCTGTGTGACTTCAGAGGCTAGGTCCTAAAAATTCATCTTGCTGTCTTTGGATTTCAGTCATATTCTCTAACTGAAGAAGCCCAAACTGACCCGAGTGGAGAAACCATATGGAGAGACTGCATGCAGGTGTTTTGGCTGATGGCCCAGTCCAAACCTATAGCCAGCGTCGACCACTGGACATGTGCATGTCAGGAAGAAGTCGTTGAGATGACTTTATCCCTAGCCACCATCTGACTGCAGCCTCATGAACAACCTCAAACATTACCCAGGTGAGCCTAGCTTAGATCTTAAGCCTCACTCCATCTCCCTGAGCCTTAGTTTCTTTACCTGTGAAATGGGGACTATGAAAGTTACCTTAAAGGATTATTATGAAAATTGAAAGACAATGGATATAAAATATTTAGCACGCGCTTGCCGCATAATAATTGTGCAACAAATAATCACGATTAAAGGTATCACGGGTGAGGTAGGAAGGGGACCTGACTGAGACCTTAGAACCAGGTAGAGAGAGAAGACTGGGGAACTGAGCTTGAGGTGGGGCAACCTCTAGGGAAGAAGGGAGTCAAGCCATACGTTCCAAACGAGCAGTGAGCTGTGACAAGACATAGGGAGCGTGCGCAGTGTGGGGACCAGCCCAGTGTGGGAGGCTTCCCTCCTGGGTCTATGGCATTAAGGCTGAGGTTGAGAGGCAAGACCGTGGTCCCACCTGGAGTTGGTTGCTGGGAGGATGTGGGCAGGATGCAGAAAACTTTCGCTGAATGATTAAGCAGGGTTGGGGATTGCCCCACAGCAAACTTCACAGGCAACAGGGGTTTATAGGAGCATCTCAGATATTTGAAGTCAATGGAGTGACAAGGTGAGGTGCCAGGGAGGATGCCTAAGTTAAATTCACGTGCACGGAGTTTTTGCAGCTCGGCCCCCCTGCTTCCGATGGTAAAGACCTCACGGGCTGAAAGGCATAGCCTGCTAGAGCAAGTGTTTGAAAGATTCAGGCAGCTCAAACTCGTCAATCTTAAAAAGCAAAACTAATCCCCACCCCCTGCCCAAAGCCCACCACCACAAAACCCCATACATCACCCCACAAAAAATACATATGTGCATTGTAGAATAATTCCATGACGTAAGAAGCAAAAAGAACAAAAGAAAAATCACCCATGTTCCTACAGCCCAGAGAAAACCTCTGTTAACATACTGGTGTACTCGTAACCTTCCAGGCAGTGTACAAGAATAGGGTCATACCGTGCATTCTGTTTGGTAACCTGCTTTTATCACCTAATGATGTGCCCTGGACATCTTTCCATGTTAGGAAAGATGCATCTGCAGTTCTGAGCTTTTCAAACTGGGGACGTGTAGCAGTGTGCTAGGGTTTCTACAAAGCTGCAGGAAAACCACGGTTCATCACTCTGGAGCATCAATTTTACTCAGTGGTAAGTCACTTAAAATATTATTTTTACATTAAAACAAACCCAGATATAGTATGGAAGAGAGTACAAAATTTGCATGAATGTTTAGAAGTTATGAGACTTCAAAGAATTATCCAGCTTGCCTCAGTCTTCTGTAGCAGTTTTTAGGGCAGACAGCATCAACATGTGGGGATCAGTTGAATAAGCTGAGGAAGAGGAGGGGGGAAAGAAATGTGACAATTCAGGGGCAATAGGGCACCCAAGGCCCTATCTTGAGGCGCGAAGTCCCTTGTCTGATAGGCAGCGACATGATCTTAAAGAGCAATGTGGGTACCTTGATGCAATGGCTTTGCCTTTACAGCCTGGGCCCGGGTGAGTGGCTTAATTCCAAGCTATGTGACCCCTGACCTCTCCCCCACCCCCTGACCTGATGGCACAGAACAGTTGAAGGCTGGGGTACATCAGGGCAGGGACAATGTGGCTGTATGTGATGCGGTACCCAGAACTAACCCAGTAACTTCAGATGTGGTCTGAACTGTGCCCAGTTCTGCTATTTCTGTCCCAGCTTTGCTATTAACAAATTAATGTGACGATAGACAATGTACTTAACCTCTCTCTGTTTCAGTTTTGTCATCTATAAACTAGTGATAAATGTAGCAGTTCATAGTGTTGTTGAGGGCATTAAAGGAGTAAAGAACAATACTTAGACTATCACTTGGGATGTAGTTAAGTGTTCAGTATATGTTAATTATTATTATTATGTAACCTATGATTGCATAAGCTTCTCATGGTAAACGTGTCCCACTCTGCTTTCAAACTGAGCTTGTGACTAATTAAAACTCTCGGGTCTTTTTCATTGGAATTGTTATCAAGCTTGTATTCTCTGTGCCGTTATTAGTTTTTAATTGCACGGCTTATTAATGTTCATTTTCTTGATTTTGGTCTATTGTTGTAGCCTGTGGTCGTTATCCAGCAACTAAGTCTTCTTTCCAAAGTGAATTGGGTTTCAGTTTCTGATGACATTTATACTTTTATCATGCCCATTTCACAGATGACAAAACCGAGGGAAGGAAATTATTACTTACCGGGTGTGTTCTTTGTGCCAAACATTGGGATAGGTACTTTGCATAGGGCATCTCAGTTAATCCCCAGAACACTCTACAGAGGTGGGATTTATTATTTATTTTACAGATGCAGAAACTGCAGCTCAGAATGGTTAAGCAGATTGCCCAAGGTTACCCAGCTAGTTCAGGTTTTTCCCCTGGTTCGTCAGTGTTTTGGGTTCTCTGTAAACTTGACATGTTTCTATTCAAGCTGTTGAAGTAGATGTTTTATAGGACAAAGCCAAGGACAGAGACAAATCACTGGAGAAGTCCTTCTAGGTAGATCTATAACTCTCGAGTCAATTCCTGAATCAATACTCTTTGTACAAGATCATTCAATCACCGCAATTGGAATCAGTTGCTGCTATTGGAAACTGAGGTCTAGAGCTTCTTCTTAAGAAGTCATAAGGAAACCTCTTTCCATCGCATCTTTAAGGGAAGGACCTCCCCCCCCCCCCACCCCTGCCACTGGCCTTGTCCTGGTAATTTCCTTATCCTCCCTTAGCTGGACTCTGGTTGCTTGTAGAGTCACATGTCCCCAGTCAATCCCAGAAAAATGTTCCTTTTCAAGCTCAGTGTGAGAAGTTTTACAGAGCATCCTGGAAACCGTATCTGCCTGTGTTTACTCTTGCTGATGATTAAAGCTGACAGCTGGAACACCAGGAGTCCAGACCGTAGGCACAGGACTGCTGACGGCAGGGCAGAGAATCGATAGCAGTGATGGGACCCAAAGAAACCCAGCCCCTCCTTCCCTACTTTCATGGTGTAGACGTGATAGAAGAACAGATAGGTCAAGAAAAGAGACAGAAGAACAGTTAGGCCAGTTTCTCCAGGCATGGACTCTGCTCCATTTTGGGTGGAAAGAAGGAGTGGTGTCATGGCGGCTGTGCCCGTGGGTTCCAGGACTGTGCCTGGGGGGCACATGAAGGCCTGGGAGCTACAGCATGAATTGCACTTATCTCTATGCAACAGTGATGAAGAAATAGTGATGGCCCAAGCCCTGGACATCCTGACGAGCCCTCCGGTCCACATTGATTATTAAAAGTAGCATCCTGTATTTTATCGGGCAACCCTAGGAGCTCTCTGGAATGCTGTTTCCTCGAGAAGAATGAGAGAAAGGGAGTCGGGAGAGGGTACACTTGATCCCTGCCCATGGAATGAGTATCCTAGCCAGAGTGGTCCCCAAACTCTCCTCTTCCCATCTCTGTGGCTACACAGTGGCAGGCATAGTGCAGTGGAACATTTGAACCTGGAATAACCTTGATCTTCGACCTCCTCCATTTGAACCTTCTGGAGGTGGGACGAGTACAGTAGCAGCCCTGTGTCTTCTCTTTCTGTCCTTCACACAGCTGCTCAAAACCCTCCCAGGTCTTCCACGTAGAAGAAAATCCAGAGTGCTTGCAGGACCCTAGGGCCCTGCATGTGTGGCCTCTGTCCCCTCCAGCCTCACCGCCCACAGCAGTCTCCATGCTGCGCTGTGAACATGCCAAGCAAGTTCCTGCCTCGGGGCCTTCACACTTTCTGTTCCCTCTCTCTCATGGTCACCAGATTTAGCAACTGAGAATACAGTGTGCCCAGCTAACAGTGAATTTCAGATAAGCAATGAATCATTTTTAGTACAAGTATGCCCTGTGCAATATTTGTTTATTTGAATTTCTTTTCTTTTCTTTGTTAAAATTTATTTTATTTATTTTGAGAGAGAGAGAGAGGGAAAGAGAGAGTGCAGAGGAGGGGTGGAGAGAGAATCCCCAGCAGGCTCCATGCTATCACTGTACCATTAACCCATGAACCATCAGATCATGATCTGAGCCGAAAGCAAGAGTCAGATGCCTAACCGACTGAGCCACCCAGGTGACCCTA
The DNA here is from genome assembly GCF_023721935.1 of Panthera uncia. Lineage (NCBI taxonomy): Eukaryota > Metazoa > Chordata > Mammalia > Carnivora > Felidae > Panthera > Panthera uncia. Next base: position 10,677,653 of record NW_026057585.1, read on the forward strand.
TCTGAATTTCAAAAGTAGCATCCTGTACTTTATCGGGCATCTTGTATTTTATCGGGCAAACCTAGGAGCTCTCTGGAATGTTGTTCCCTCAGATATTCACCTCCTTCAGGCCTGCTCACTTCACCAGAGGCCTTGCCTTTCTGTCCCGTGTACAATAGCAGCCCCATCAATCTCCTCTTATTTCCTGCTTCATCTCCCTTAGAGCTCTGCCCACTTCCTGATGTGATATTGTTTATGTATTCATTTGTTTATTGACTCTGTCTCTCCCAGGCACGTGTGGGCTCCACCAAGGCAGGGATTTCGTTCTTCAGTGTAGTATCTTCAGTCTCTTGGCTCAATAAGCATTAGCTGGGGCTCAATAAGCATTAGCTGAGTATCCAATGACCTCTTACCGTGGCTCACTCTTTGCAACATGGCCCTGTGCACCTCTCTCGTCTCATTTCAGGCCACTGCCCTCCCCATGGGGCACTGTCCATGCTGGCCTTCCCTTTGGTCCTCAGACTTGCCCAGTCCATTCCTGCTTTAGGCTTTGGGACTTGCTGCTGGGCCCAAGCCTTCTCTGCCATCTGTGTGACTGTCCCCTCTCCTCTTAGGACTCAGGGAGGGCTTCTCTGACCTCTGCATCCGAAGTAGCCCTCTGACTCTACACTTTCACTCCCATGATGGTTGTTTTATTTCCTTTAAAACTGTTACTGCTCTAGGAAAGTGTGTTGAAGGATTGGTTGGCTTTTGTCTTGCGTCTCCAGCACACAAGAATGTCAGTTCTGTGGAGACATCAGCTGTGTGTGACTTATGTCCCCAGCACCTAGCCCCATGCCTGGTATATGATACGAACAATAAATATATGTTGACTGAGTGAGGGAGTGCCTTTGGGGTGGGCGATACACCCCGCCTTGCAGGCGCGTTGGGGACTGCGGTGAGGGGGAAGGGGAGCCCAGGAACCAGCCCGGAGAGGGTCTCCACCAGGAGGGTACTTCCCACTGCCATGGCCCCTTGTGCTTGATTAGCCCAACTGTTTGGGGGTGAGGAAGTCTAGAAAGGTAGCTCCCTGCTTCTTTCGGCCTTTGTGGCAATTAGGAGAGACCAGGTCTTTCCCACTGGAATGTATCCTTCAGGCCCAGAGAGGAGAGTGCCTCCTCCATGCTGCTTCCTTTCTACTTTGCCACTTTCTGCAAATGGTGACAAGGCCCAAAGGGACCTTGGAGGCTGCTGTGGAAGCTGGCCGCCTCGGTCCCTGAACGGTGGCGGAAGACCTGAACATCCTCCCTGGGCTGTCACATGAGAAGGAAGCCAGCTTCCTGTGTTTTCAATCACTGAACTTTGGGGGTTGTTACGGAAGTGTAGCCTAGCTAATTAATACATGGCTGTATCCACTGTGTCTACTGTATGGAAAGTGCTTGGTACATCTATTGTTGTTGAGCTCCCTGGTGAGGGAGATGTTTGTTCCCATAAATGGAACAGAATTGTATTAACTAACTAAGCAGAGCCAGCTGTTTTTCCTTATTTGTGTAGATAGTGCTCATGTCCACAAGGTCATCAAACTCCCTCTCTTTGGAATTAGCAGGGGACAGGCATGTGAAGCGTTGTCCTTTGAGGTACAAGCAAAAAAGAATGTGTGAGGGTCCCTACAGTTCATGAAAAGGCAGCTGCAATGGACTCTCGCTCTATCTGCGTTGCCCAGAAGACACCCCGGGAGACAGATGCCACGGTGTGGTTGGCTGCACCTATAAAAGATCCCTGTGCTGAAGTTCCAGGGACTCTTGATGGAAATTCTCAGCAAGTTCATGCTAGATCTTCTGGGATGAACTGTCTGCTTTTTTGGCGGGTGGCTCCACTCTCAGACTGGTTTCCTGACTCCTTTGTGTTGAATGACCCTCAGAATTTCTATGGCCTGGGGCTTGGCTGCACACTCTTAACTCAGGTTCCTTTAAGAATTTTTGCCTAAGGCTTGACAATTTTCTTCATGCAAGGTCTTCATCTCCCTTTACAATGGACCTTGATCTTGCTTTCACTAATGTAGGCATGGACAAATCCTTCTCTCCGTGGTTCAACCAACAGACGTTTTTGTTTTTGTTTTTGAAGAAATTTACTTTGACATTAAGGAAACAAGTAAATTTAAGAACACAGACTGTAACAAGTGTAGACAGTATTGGTTTACTGGTGGGCACAACTTATAGTGTCCCAATTCATGGATGAATCACCTGACATGTATTTATTGGGCTCCTATGAGGCATTGCACTGAGCACAGAGTGTTTAAGATGAGAAGTGTGCAGTCTTTGGCCTCAAAGAGACCCTGGTATCTACAGAAAACAAATGTTTTACAATATAATGTGATAAATGCAATAATGGAGGCACAGAGTAGGAGGCATTTTCAACACAGTTAAGGAGGCCCCAAATTCCTTCCTCTACCAGGTGCTATCTAAAGAGACCTGTCCCCAAATCTTTTTCAGTTTTGGGGCACCACATTTTCTTGTTTCCTCCTTTGCCACTCATTGTAGGGAGAAACAATTGCAGAAGGAATTATGTTCTCTTGTACCAAAGGCAGCCTTACACACTGGATTTTAGGGATAGTCCTATATTTATGTATTATTCTTTTAAATGAATATAATTCAGTAAATGCATAACTTCATGTAACTTAATCTGCATACCTTTATAGGGCTTTGCATATAAACAAATGTAATAAATCAGAAAAAAATCCCTTGAGTAGACTATAGCTCCCTTTCCGATTTGGAAAATATGGCTGCTTCTTTAAGTGAACAAGAGGTGGAAAGCGGCCGCTGCCCTGGGTTTCTGTCATTTCTGAAGAATCTCTGCCCCAAGCTAGAACTAGCAGCTTCTGAGGTGCTGGCCTTCATGTCCCCTGGGAGGAGCACCAGGCCCCCTCATTCGCCAGCATTCTTCCTACAGGAGAAGGAAGGAACTCTGGTCAACTCCAGCAGGCACGTCTCCCTGCAGAGAACCTCACTGAAAACATCAGTCTTTGCTCTCTCGATCCAATTCTGGGCTGAGGGAAAGAACGAGGAGAAAGAGAAATGAAGGGCCCTGGGCATGGGGGACGGAGGGGAGGTGAAGGCAGAGTGACATTGCAGACAAGGTTCTTGCTGCCCTCATGTTTTTCTGTGTAAGTCCCCAGTGGGTTTGTGAAGGTCACAGAGCACAAAGAGATGGTGTTCTCTTCTGTGTTGGCATCTGGCATTATCTGTCCCTGATTCTACTGTTTGTTCTGTCTTCTAGTGACTTCCTGGGAGAAACTAGAGATGACTTGGGGGCAGGAATGATAGGGGCTCCCCAGAGTCAGGGGAAATCTCTTTATTCCTTAGGTTGGGGTGCTGAAGTAGGATCCGCTAGGAATGGATTCTCAAAATTAGCTCTCAGCTCCATGTGTGAGGATGGGAAGGAAAAAGAATTGGTGTTGTTATCCATTTCCATTTATTTATTTATTATTTATTTATTTATTTATTTATTTATTTATTTTTAAGTTTATTTATTGGGGCCCCTGGATGACTCAATCGGTTGAGTGCCCGACTTCGGCTCAGGTCATGATCTCGTGTTCGTGGGTTCCAACCCCACATCAGGCTCTGTGCTGACAGCTCAGAGCCTGGAGCTTGGTTAGGATTCTGTGTCTTCCTCTCTCTCTGCCTCTCCCCTGCTTGCCCTCTGTCTCTCAAAAAAAAAAAAAAAAAAAAAAAAGTTTACAAGAAGTTTATTTACTTATTTTGAAAGAGAGAAAGCACGAGTAGGGGAGGGGCAGAGAGAGAGAGGAGAGAACGATAATCCCAAACAGGCTCCGCACTGGCAGCGTGGGGCCAGAGGAAGGGCTTGAACTCATGAACCGCGAGGTCATGACCTGAGATGAAGTTGGACGCTTAACTGACTGAGCCACCCAGGCGCCCCTCCACTTCCATTCATTTTAGAAAAGACTCTGATAGAGACACTGGAAGGGCCCTGCAGCGCCCCTTCCCAGGGCACCCCTCCCCATCTACTGACACAGGTAGAAATACCTGGGTTTAGAGCACAGGATCTGGGCTTGCATTTTAGTCCTGCTGCTTAACAGCGGAGAGGCTGAACTTTTTCAGAGATTTGCTTTCCTCATTGGCAAAACAATGAGTGTGGTGAGATAATGTTTAATGGCCTCTGAATAGCAAAGTGTTGTGTAAGCAATGTCTCGTTGCACTCTAGGTAAGTAACAGTCTTGAGGACATGGGAACCCTGCCCTTTGGTCAGAGGGTGTGGGGAGATCTTCTGCAACAGAATACCTTACTGGGCCCCAGAATCTGAGATCCCAGATCTCCGAGAATCCCTTATGGAATTCTCCCTCTCTTCTATGGGGGACTTGCCCAAACATCTCATTTCCCTGTTCATGTCTGTGCACGTGCTCCTTTCTGACCTCAGTGCCTCATCCGCCTTGTCTGCTAAGATATTCCTGACTCATGGCTCAGCACGAACATTGCTTGCTCTCTGTGACTGGCTCTGAGAGCCTGAGAAAATCAATCTCTCGCTCCTCTGTGTTCCTGTAGCACTTTGTAGAGACCTCTGCTGTTGTCTGATCAAGTCTAGTTACAGTGGTTTCCTGCATTCCTGTCTTTCTCATTAGGCTGTGAGCTCTTTCAAGTCAAGGGCCATGTTTCCTGAGTCAGGGCCAAAAATGTAAACGTGCTTATTAAATGCCTTCATTGTCCCGGCTGAGTTTGAAAGGGCTCAAAGATGAGGGCTTGATCTGACGCTGGTGGTGTGGAAGGAGAAGGGGTTGGTTGGGAGTTAGTGGGAAGGAGTCATGTAGTAATATCTCTCTGGCTTTCAAATACCTGGAGGTAAGGAGAAAAGGAGGTGGCATGGGCAGCACCTGGGTTATACTTAAGACTCTGGAGCTTGCTCAGCAACATGTATCCACAGGAGGGAGATGAAGGATGGACTGGAGCTGGAAGACTTGAGTTCGGATCCTGCTCTGTCCATTTATTGACCGTGGTATTGGTCATGTCAACCATTCTGAGCCTTAGTGTCTGCTGTGCGGAAAAACACTACCTGTCTCATGGTTTTATAGCAAAGACGGTGTGCTGTTTGCCAAGTCCTGTCTCCTTTCCTCCCCTGAAGTATATGGACCATGTTGACTGAGATCTGGCCCTGAGTGAGGGTGGAACCCTGCCCACGTGCAGGCTGGGCCCATAGAAACCTCCTACAGGATCTCGCATACTCTCTCTTTCCTTGTCTCAGCTCTAGAACTGGAGGACTTGGAGGCTCTAGGGGATGACGGTGCCATAAAATGAAAGGAGGCTGGTTCCCCAGTGTCTATGCAAGATGGAGTTTCCCCTCCTTTCTGCCCCTGCATGCAACTGTAATGAGAACAAGAAATACTTTTATGATGTTAAAGCCACTGAAATTTTGGATCATTCATTATAGCAGTTAGCATGCTTTTTGACAGGGTGTAAATGGATAAAAGTTCTGCAGAAACTTTGAAGTGTTATACTAATGTTACTGGCTATTATCATGGCTTTTATTCTAGAAAACCCTTTGAATGCACAGCTATGTATTTCCCCCCAGACTTTATATAGCTCTGCCTCTTCTTGAGGATGGAGAGGGGCCCAGGGGGAGACCCTTAGAAAATATCCAGTGGTCTGACTGCATGGAGGTATGCATGCCTGGTATCAGGGGTGGAATTCCGTGCAGGAAGGGGAGTCCTGATTGACTACCATGCTCAGAGGAGCAGGCCCATCTCTAAACAGGCTCTGGGAGGAAGTAGCCAACACAGGGGGACATGATGTGAACCAGCTGTCTCGGCATCAGCTGCTTGAGGGCTGAGCACTCCAGGGCTAAAAAAGGGAGGTGAAATTGAATCCATTGTCAACAGGCTCCTGGGAACCTTGTTGACCACATGAGCCACCTAGAACCCCGTTCCCTTCATATATGGCTGCTCTCAGAGGCTGATATTGCTTGACTCTTAACCATGGTCTTCTGACCTGGCCCAGCAGGCGCCTGATAGAAGACATGGAACAGTCTGCAGATGTTGACTTGTCCTACAATCTGGGAGGGTGTAGTGAAGTATATAATATGGATGGGTCCAGACAGTCTCCTGAACTGATCTTGCAAGAAAGTCATGAATAATCAGGGAGACATAGTCCTGACTTACATAAAGGAGAGGAAAGGAAAAGGGATGGGACTCACTTTATTGATCACCTGTCATGGGGCACATACTTTCCATTAATTCTTTGAATCCTTAAAACAGCTCTGAGATAGGTATTAATGTTCCCACTCTTACAGATGAAGAAACTGAGGCACAGGGAGGATCACACAGCTAGAAATTATTAGAGCCAGCATTCGAACCCCAGTCTCTCTGACTTAGAGACTATGTCCTTGACACTGCCCCTTGCAGCCTTCGCAACAAGATACAATACAATCTTGTCCTCCAGGTCAGGCTGAGAAAAATGAGCCCCTAGTTCTGTCCTAGGATTCCTCATGGTGTTGGCCCTTCTCATTATCATGTCTGTCTTCTGAGTTTGCGAGAAACTCTTTTCTGTGAGCATGTGAGGCCTTGGGCCAACAGATAGAGGATGCCAGGGTCAGTCGACAGGTAGAGGTTGCCGGGGAAAAGGAAATGGGGAGGGGGAGGGGTGGATGTTGGGGCGAAGGAAGGGGAGAAGGGGTGAGGGGAGAGGAAGAAAAGGAGGGAAGAAGAAGCTGAGAAGGCCAAACATGGAAAGGAAGGGAAGGACAAGGAGAATGAGGTAGACGTTGCCTCCCTGGAGGTTTTCGTCTTGAGTTGGCCATTCTCACTGTGGGGAGGGAGGGTGGTTGACTGCCCTGGCGGGGGGGGTGGGTGTCTGGATGTCTTCAGTGCCTGAAAGTCTGTGAGGATTCGATACTTCTTTGGTACCTGTCTGGTTCTTAGTTTAGCTTAGTGCAGAAATTAAGAACAGTTTCAACTATTTTCAGTCCAGCAATTGATCATTCCAAACCTAGCCCCACTGTGAGTCTCCTCCAGGAGCTGCACAAGCCATATGTTCCACTAGAACCTAGAACCTGCTTCTTGGGACGTGTGCAGGGTGTGTCGAGGAGAACAGCCACCCCTTCCAGTCTGGATATGCCTGACCTGGGAGGCCGGAATGGATACTACCGCATGGTTTTCAGCCAGCCCTGCTGCGGCCATTTAGCCAGCTCCCCCGAGAGACACGAGCATGACATCATATCTGTCTTTTTCCAACTGTCATTCCGTCAGTGTTTGTGTCTAACCCCAAAAGCTCTCGTCAACAGCATCACTTCTCTGATCCTGATTGGGAGGAGAAGATGCGTTAAAAAGCAAGTTGCTTCTCCAGTGGCAGGTCTCTGGCTTGGGGAGGCTCTGGGCTGGGGAGGGAGCACAGCTGGAGTCCTCCTGAGCTCCCCAGGCAGCAGCCTCCCTGCCAGCCTTCCTAGCTTCTTCCCATGAAGCTGAGCTGCAGGGAAGGTAGGGGGCGTGGGGGGCTCTGACTAGTGGCTGGTGGAGAAGATGCACTCTCTCTATTTGCTTCAGACTCGGAGGGAAGTAGGACTGAGCAGTGGCTGAGCCTCAGGCGGTGACCTGAAGAGGTGCTCATGTGCTGGCATTAGAGAAAAAATCTTCAGGCAGAGTCTCATTAAGCCTCCTTACACGAGAATTCACCTGTTGTGGAAAATTCAGATTCTGCATGCTGTTTTGAAGTTAATCTGTTAGAACCACTTGTTTATTTCACTTTCAAAATACCACCCCCCCCTTTTTTTTCTTCTTTTTGCAGAATGTAATGCCTTTAGTCCTGTTCCTAATTTTGAGCGGCTCTGCCGAGTCTTTTTCACTGGCTGAATTATAACAAGACCAGTGAGGTCATAGTCTGTGGATTAATTATAGCGAGGCTGGCGAGGAAAGTCAACCTCCTTTGATAAACACGGCTTAGCGACTTTAAGTGAGCAATTTTCTACAGCAAACGTTGCAACACATGTTGTCTCCTTCAGCAAACTTTAACGGGCTCGTGATGATGCATCGACTGTCCTTAGGACTCAAACCATTCCATGTTATAGAAAACGCTCTTCGTCTTTTTCCATAAAGAGACTGAGATGGAAACTCAACTTTCTAGTGACAAGATACAGAAAAGTATGGATTTAACCTAAATTTTGTTGTCTGATATGTAAACATTTTCTAACCTTTTTCGTGTAAGCACAGGCCCATGCTAACCCCGGGTTTGCATCCACAGAGCACTTGTATCAATAACTTCTTTATTTAATGATTTATTCATTAGGTGCCATTTAATCAAGGCTAAATAAAAGAACTTGGGCTTATAATATATATATATTATATATATATGTATATATACATATACATACAATACAATATATACATATTGTACATATTGTATGTACATATACATACAATATATATATAATATATATGTATATATACATATATGTATATATACATATATATGTATGTATGCATGTATTTCCATATTTATTGCTATTTGCTGAGCAAGCTACTCTGCAATAGAATGGGGTACAATTAAGAAAAAAACTGGAAGGAAGAAAATTAGCGGAGTAGCTTTCTTCAGATTTGATCCTCTCCTGTGCACCACTGAAGACCCAAGTATGGAGGCCTTCCTTGCAGTGGAGAATATGGAAGTAAAGCATCCTAGAATTAGAAGGGACAGTATGGTGGTTTTTGTCTAATCCTTATCCAGTGTGTGATTTTGTCTGACCCGTATCCATAGTGGGACTCCCTATGAGCACAGCATCCATCCTGGGGCCTGGTATATAGTGGGTGCTTAATAAATATAGAATGATTAGATGGATCAGTAAGCAACCCCTCTGGGTGGAGGCGGAGACATATCCCATGCTGCCTGCGTTGTCTGGGCCCCGGAGAATGTGTCTCTTCCTTCCTTTTATGCGGATCTTCTAACTGTAACTAGCTATGACTCTTGCCACTTGGTGCCCCACCTGTATCCTCTGGGCCCAGGACATCGAGTGGCAGTGGGACAACTGGGAGCAGACTGCTCCCACATCATTCTGGCTGATTGTTCTGGAGATGGAGTAGTAGCTGGATGACAGGCTGGATATACTCTGATATACCAATGTGCGTTGGTCATATCTTAGACTGAAGAGCTCAAAGTATTTTCCCTACTATTACCTCTGTGTGTCCTTCTCATGTCCCAAGGAAAGGCAAGAAAATTCTATTTCATTAGACCAGGAGTTGGCAGACTTTTTCTGTAAAGGACTGTATAGCAACTATTTTAAGTTTTGTGAGACAGCCACTCCTTTCTGCCCCTGGAGTGCCATTGCAGTGTGAAAGCAGACATAACAGGCAAACAAATGAACGTGGTTGTGTTCCAAAAAAACTTTATTTCTAAAAACAGGCAGTGGACCAGATTTTCCCATGGGCCATATTTCACATTAGACTGTGAGGTTCATGAAGCAGGGGATGTATCTGTGTTATCTCTAGAGGGAGGATACAGTAGTAGTTATAAGAGCATGGTCTGGTGGGAAGGCAAGCTGGTGCAGCCACTCTGGGAAACAGTATGGAGGTTCCTCAAAAAACTAAAATTAGAACTACCCTATGACCCAGCAATTGCACTACTAGGCATTTATCCACGGGATACGGGTGTGCTGTTTCGAAGGGACACATGCACCCCCGTGTTTATAGCAGCACTATCCACAATAGCCAAAGTATGGAAAGAGCCCAAATGTCCATCGATGGATGAATGGATAAAGAAGATGTGGTATATATATACAATGGAGTATTACTCAGCAATCAAAAAGAACGAAGTCTTGCCATTTGCAACTACGTGGATGGAACTGGAGGGTATTATGCTAAGCAAAATCAGTCAGTCAGAGAAAGACAAATATCATATGACTTCACTCATATGAGGACTTTAAGAGAAAAAAACAGATGAACATAAGGGAAGGGAAACAAAAATAATATGGGGACTGGGAGGGGGACAAAACATAAGAGACTCATAAATATGGAGAACAAACTGAGGGTTCCTGGAGGGGTTGTGGGAGGGGGGATGGGCTAAATGGGTAAGAGGCACTAAGGAATCTACTCCTGAAATCATTGTTGCACTATATGCTAACTAATTTGGATGTAAATTAAACAAAACAAAACAAAACAAAACTAGCCATCCAGATTAAAAGAAAAAAAAAAAAAGAACATGGTCTGGGATCAGACTGTCTGGGTTCAAATTCGGTTACTCTAGTGACCATGAGCAAGTTGTTTAATTTCTCTGTACCTCAGTGTCCTCATCTGTAAGATGAGGATAATAACAGTGCCTACCTCATAGTTCAGTGTGAGAATTAAATGAGATAGTATATGCAAAGTGCTTAAAATAGCACCCATACATAAAAAGCATGTAATAAATGCTGTCATTCGTTGGATCTCCAATACTTATCCCAGTGCCTGGCATAATGAAGATGCTCAATACATATTTACGCCATGAGCCTGAGGCCCAGGAAGGAAAAACGTCTTGTGTGGTGTTTCAGAGCGAGGTGGGAGTGGCGTCGTGTCTTGAAGCCACATGGCTGACTTTCCAGACTTCTGTTCTGTTTTCCAGAAGCCTTCAGTGGCACGACACGTGATTCTTGTTATGAAGACGTCACATCATTTTGTAATGCCTGAAGTCCCTAAACCTCCCACAAAAGACCTCCAGAGTCGTAAGTCAAAGCCAAGCGGCAAGGGTCGTTTATTGCAGGTTCGAACCTGGTCCTCTGCGCACTCGTTGCCGGTGACGCGAGAGGCCACGATCAGGGTTGGTACAGCGTTTTTATAGACAGAGACAAATAACACAGGGGAGGTTTCAAATTATGAGGGGCCTGATTAGTTGATTTTAAAGTAAGGACATTTGTTGTTCTCTGATTGGGCGTCCTTTGTCTGTCCTTTGGCAGGAAGGCTTTGTCCCTTACTTGTGGCGGGAGGAAAAAGGGGGAAGGGGGAAGGGGGAAGGGGGAAGGGGGAAGGGGAGGAATGTGTTGAGCAAGCAGGTTTACAGAAGTGAGAAATGCCGGTTAGTTTATGTACAATCACTCATTCCATTACATATCAGACTACATTTAGGAAGTTTTACAACCCATTCTACTACACAGCGGGTTACATTCAGGAAAGGCCTCACAATGCTCATAGCAAACAGCAAGCAAAACAGACTTCTCAGCAATTGTATTTCTTATCAAAGATCCATAATAAGCAGAAAAGAGAACCTAGCTTTAAACTAAGGCAGGGCTGTCATTGGGATTCAAAGCTGTTCCTTTCAATTTATAGTCTCACCATTCTCTCTAGGACAACTCTTTTATAGGCTCATTGCCTTTATCCTCCTAACCCTGGAAACCATATTCCCTGAGTAGTGAGGGCTAGGGAAAACCTTCAACTTCTAGCATGTCCTCTGTGTGTGTATCTCCTACCTCCTCCAGTGGCCTCCGCTTTTCCAGGTCTGACACAGTAGTGGAGCCAGGCAGGTGGGATGAAGTCTGGGTGACGGGGTGATGGTGAGGAGCACCAAGGGGTGTGTGGTGTGGGAAGGGGGAGCCTCACCCTGTGTTGAGGGCTTGCTGCCTTCTGGATTGCCTGGACTGGGGGGATCCGGCGGGTGAAGACTCCCACTTCTGAAAGGAGATTAAGGATGAATTGCACATCCTATTGACCTTGCAGGAGTTCACCAGCTTCACACCTCAGAGTAGCTGTTGATGGTCCCCACCTCCTGCCATTCTCAGTTACTGTCTTCAACACCTCACTCCTCTCCTCAGCTACTACAGCCAGAGGGAAGAAGGTGAGGTGGGTGCCCCCCACCTCCCCAGCAATAGGCTGGCATTTCCTAGTCCCAGGCAGCCTGGGGAAGCCTTAGGCAGCTGACAGACTGGGGGAGGGGGAAGCAGGGGAAGAGTCAGGGAAAGAACTTGGGTTTGCAGGGCAGTGTGATCTATTTCTAGAGACAAATATGTGTGAATGCTTCACAAGGGTTTGGGTGAGCTCATGGAGGCTGCATGTGGGCGAATGGTGCTGGGAGAAACTCTCCCAGGGAAGGCGCCCCTGTGTGAGGGGCAGAACCTAGTGCCCACCCTTAGCTCCCACAAAGGCATGGTCCCTCCATTTCTCCACTGCAGGTAAGACTGCACATTCACTGGTCCCAGGCAGGGGCTCAGAGAAAGTCTGTTAAGAAGGGTCCCTGCTCTCTCTTCCTTGGGGGAGCTGACCCTCCCTCCCTTCCTCTCAAAGGTCACCAATAGTGGGCCTGAAGCTGGTGAAATGCCAGGGAGCGAACCAACTCATTATAGCTGGGCCGTAAGTCTTTCCATTCTCCTGACAGCCACCTGTTTCCATAGACAGGAAGGGCTGGTGGCCAGATGTCTTCGTATGAACTTCTCTGCAGGGTCCTAACGGTGAGTAGTCTCTTAAACTTTGTACCCTCAATGCTTCACTGGCCTCACCCTGCTCCCAGCCCTCCTCCTCCGTAAGCCACAAAGACCCCACGCAGCTGGACCACCAGCTGAGCAGCTAGAAGGCCTTGTGGGGTGGAGGGGAGACACCACCATGGGGGTGGTGTCGCTGCAGCTAGAGTAGGACTGCCACCAGAGGTGGCATGGGGGTAGGCAGCTCATTTGCTTTGGGTCAGAGTTACATGAGGTCAGTGTGACCAGGGGTAGATGACCTCTCCAAGCTATGGCCACCATTACTTCTTCAGTTCTTTGCCAGATCTCCAAAGAGCGAGACACTGGCAAGGAAAGAGCCTAGGGGGCTCTGAAGATTGGGACTGTGAGCTTGGGGTTTGCTTGAAAACGAAAATGACTTTACTTTGCTCCTTGGTGCCCTGACATCTTGACTATTCTTAACATCTCAGGTCTTTCTGTTCTCCCTTGCCAGCAGAACCTCTTAATATGAGGTCACTGAGCATTGTGTGGGCTTCAGAGGTCTGTGAACCCCTGAGTTGGCATGTTGTGTGTGTGCTTCTGTGTTTGTGCACTTTCCTGGGGAGAGGCCTGGAGCCTTGGTCAGATTCTCAACGAGGTCAGTGACATTTAAAGGGGTTAAGAAGCACTGATTATCTGTCCATTGGAGCAGAAAATTGTTCTGGGGAAGATTGGCTGGGGAGTTCCTTATCTAAGGACAGAGCTTTGTCATTGGAGATGAGTGGACATAAGGGACAGGAGCCACGGGACATGTTAGAGCCATCTGGCCTGTATTCCTGGGCCTCAGGAGAACTTTCACTGTGGGGTGTTTGAGAGATCTTATAACACTCACCTTTCCCTAAATGTTTACTAATTTTACACTTTGTCTCTTTGTTACTGAAACAAAACAGAACCAAAAAACCATAAACTGACATCAAGAGAATGAGAAAACAAGCCACAGACTGGTGGAAAAATATTTGCCAAAGACAGACTTGATAAGGACTGCTATTTAAATTTTTTTTTTTAACGTTTATTTATTTTTGAGACAGAGAGAGACAGAGCATGAACGGGGGAGGGTCAGAGAGAGGGAGGCACAGAATCTGAAACAGGCTCCAGGCTCTGAGCTGTCAGCACAGAGCCCGAAGCAGGGCTCGAACTCACGGACCGCGAGAGCATGACCTGAGCCGAAGTCAGCCGCTTAACCGACTGAGCCACCCAGGTGCCCCAGGACTGCTATTTAAAATATACAAAGAACTCTAGGGGCGCCTGGGTGGCTTAGTTGGTTAAGTGTTCAACTTGAGCTCAGGTCATGATCTCACAGTTTGTGAGTGCAAGCCCCGCGTTTGACTCTGTGCTGACAGCTCAGAGCCTGGAGCCTGCTTTGGATTCTGTGTCTCCCTCTCTCTCTGCCCCTCCTCCCACTCATGCTCTGTCTTTCTCTGTCTCAAAAACAAATAAAACATTAAAAAAAATAAAAAATAATAAAATACAGAAAGAACTCTTAAAACTCAACAATCAGAAAATGAACAACCTGATTAAGAAACAGGTAAAAGACCTGGACACTCCCTGAAAGATATAGGAAACAAATAAGCTTATGAAAGATGCTCCACATCTCCTGTCATCAGGGAAATGCAAATTAAAACCACAATGAGATACAACTATGCACCTGGTAGAAGGGTCAGCTCGGGAACACTGACAACACCAAGTGTTGGTGAGCGTGGGGCGCAGTGGGACCTCTCACTCATTGCTGGTGGGAATGCAAAATGCTGCAGCCACTTCGGAAGATAGTTTGAAAGAACTTACAAAACTAAACATACTCTTACCATGCGATCCAGCAATCGTGCTTCTTGGTCTGTGCCCCCCAAAATTGAAAACTCATGTCCGTACACAAACCTGCATGTGGATGTTTATAGCAGCTCTATTAACAATTGCCAAAAACTCGCAGCCAAGATGTCTTTCAGTAGGTGAATGGACACAAAAACTGCGGCACATCCAGACAAAGGAATGTTATTCAGGGCTGAAAAGAAATGAGCTATCGAGCTGTGAGAGGACACGGAGGAAACTGAAATGCACATTACTAAGTGAAAGAAGCCAATCTGAAAAGGCTGCGTACTGTATGATTCCAACTATATGACATTCTGGAAAAGGCAAAGCTATGGAGACAGTGAAAAGATCAGTGGTTGCCGGGAGTTAGGGGAGAGGCTTTTCAAGGCTGCATACTTTCCTTAGGAATGGGGTACATGGGTTGGCAAGCAGAGGTTCTGTACTGATCCCAGGTGGGTTGGGACCAGGGGGAGCGCTGGTGACCCCTGGGAGTCAGCAGTGGGCTGCTTCTTCACTGCAGAGGGAGAGAAGAAAGACATGAAAAGGGAGTTGGCTCAGGACAGAGCTGTGTACTAAGGTTGCAAAGACTAACAGAGGGTCCTCAGAATAACATCAGGGTGTCTTCTGGCAGTCGAGTGCTTTCTGCACGGCAGGTGCTCTGCTAAGTGCTGTACAGATATCGCTTACCCAGTCTTTACAACAACCTTTTGGTAGGGCCGTTATGAAAAATATTCAAAAACTAATATGACATGGGCATTGCCCAAACAGAATGGAAGAAGCTGGAACAGGGGCCTGGAGGCCCCTGTGTGCTAAGTGCTGACCCTGTGGTTGCCGGACTGGGCAGAGGTCTGGGCAGTCCTGGGAAGGGGTGAAGATCATGGTGGGAAGAAAGTTGGGACAGAGGTGGGGGAGGCTTGATCAGGGGCTCTCAAACTTTAGTCTGCCTTAGAATCACCTGGAAGTCTTATTATTATTATTATTATTATTATTATTTGGTGAGTTTATTTATTTATTCTCAGAGAGAGAGAGAGAGAGAGAGAGAGAGAGAAAGAGAGGGGTAGGGGAGGGGCAGAGAGAGAGAGAGAAAGAAAGAGTCCCACGCAGGCTCTGCACAACAGCGTAGAGCCAGATGTGGGGCTGGAACTCATGAATCATGAGATCATGACCTGAGTCAAACCAAGAGTTGGACATTTAACTGACTGAGCCGCCCAGGTGCCCCTCACCTGGAAGGCTTGTTAAAACAGATTACCAGGCCCCATCTCTGGAGTTCCTGATTCAGTAGGTCTGTGGTGGAGCCCAGGAACCTGCATTCTAACAAGTGCCCAGGCAATGCTGATGCTGCTGGTATAGAAACCACCCTTTGAGAACTACTCCTCTTTACTAAGTATTTCAATATTTTACTAACTGGCACAGCCGGAGTTGACTATCAGGCCTGGGAGTAAGAATAACTTACACTTCCATTTTACAGATAGATAAACAGAGGCTTAGAGGTGTGATGTAACTTGCCGTGGATCGTACGCCCAGTGGATGATGCAGGCAGCCCCAAATCCACTCTCCCCAACTTTCCAGGCTCCCAGTGTCATTGGGGCCAGGAGAGGGCCGAGGCCGACCACCTCTGGGGAAGCCCCTGGCCTTTGACAGGCTGGAGGTGAAGTCTGAGTCTTGCTAGAGCCTTGCCCACTCTCGCTGGGGCCTGGGAATGCTCCCCATTCCTGAGCCCTGAGCGGCTTGGTGCTTGCTTTCCCAGACCCGCACCCTCCCAAGCAGCAGCTGTGAAGTTGACGAATTGCACTAAACTGTGATGCCTCCTTGGGAGCCTGTTCCAGGATGTGCTGTGATGGCTTCCTGAGAAGGCGACAGGCACGTGGTCTGCAAACGAGAGCCGCCCGCTCCCTCGCTCAGCACAGCAGCTGCTCAGAGACAGCGTGGGCCCAGGGCGGCTTGCTGGGGGAGCCTATTAAGAGCCACAACACTGTGAAAAGCACAGCAGAAACGCTCCATTAAATCTGGTGGGGGGCCTGCTTAACAATGGGACCTGCCCCAGGAGTCCTAGCTCTGCTCCAGCTGCCTCAGTCTCCAGCCTGGCTCTCCCTTTCTCCGCCCCTGCAGTCTCTTCCCAAAGGAGCTTTGGACTCAGAGAGTCTGGCTGGAGCTGGCAGGAGCGTGGCTGGGAGGCTGCGGTGAGAGCCCAGGCGGGGAGCAAACCCAAGGGAGATGTTCTCTACATTGCTTTTGGGGGGAATGGGCCCACTGTTTGGTATGCGTCATGATGCTGATGAAGGTACAGGATGCTTTGAGCAAGATGGGCCTCTGCTCTAGACCCTGCACTTCAGAGGGTCCCACTCTGGCCCTCTTCCAGCCATAACCCTCCCCAAAGGGCAAGGAATCCTTGGGGCCAAGAGAATATGCCCATCCAAGGCCTGTGACCCCCTCTCTACCTCATAATTCAGGTAACCAGGAACTTGCAATTCCCTGCTCAAATGGCCCTAAGCTGGTCCTAGTGTCTGTGTAGGCGTCCATCCCAGCACACCCTTTAAAGATGGCCTGTGTCACTGGGGGGTTTGGACAGAGCTTAGACATGTGGGCTGGAAGTACACGTGTGTGTGCAGGGTCCCTGAAGAGTGAGACAGAACCCAGGGTGGGAAGAGGTGGGGATCAGGCTGGGGGCTAGAAGTCATCTCTCACCACAGCTCTGTGTGCCAGAGCAGAGCTCCAAGGAGATTGAGAATTTAAATGGAAACCTTCCAGGCTTATGACGGTGCATTTGTCAAGGGTAGAGTATGTTTTCTATCTCACAGTTTGTTAGCTCGATTTATAACATTGAACTCTCTTGCTCTTGGCTCTGTGTTAGGGATGGGCCCAAGTGAAGGTGGCGATGGGAGCAGGCTCCCAAGGCATCCCTGAAGCAGGCCAAGTGTGTGCTTTCAGCCCACCGGACACAGTGTCAGTGAAGGGGGCAGAACTGGGTAACATGCCAAGCCCCTGGGGGACACTCATTATCTTCCGGGATGAGAATGATGGAGACAAGGCTGCTGACTAGCTGGTAGGAGCCCTGTGAAGGGCTGCTTAGATGACCCCTACTCCTGACCTTTGACTATCACCTTGACCTCACCTTTGACCCACTGTTCTCCTCCCTTATCATCTGGTGCTTTTGTCTCTTGCTGCCCACTCGTGCCCCAACAGACGCACCATGAAGTTGCACAGCGACTCTCAGGAGGGAGCAGGCCACCATCCTGGGGGTCCCCTGCCATGATGGAGAGCTCTATCCGACTTGGCAGGGTTAATCCTGATGCTGCTGGAGGGTTTATTTGGGAGGGGAGGTAGACAGGAGAATCCACATCTGTGATTTCCAAATGGGCTCGATATTGGCAGACAGTGGGAGGAGAGGAGGGAGTGTGAGAAGTCCCTTCCCACATTTATCAGAAACCAAACATTCCTGGGGCACCTGGATGGCTCAGTCGGTTAAGCATCTGACCTTAGATCGGGTCATAATCTCGTGGTTCATAAGTTTGAGCCCCACATTGCGCTCTCTGCTGTCAGAGCAGAGCCCACGTCGGACCCTCTGTCCCCCTCTCTCTCTGCCTCTCCCCTGCTCGTGCTCTCTCTCCGTCTCTCTCTCAAAAATAAATAAGCACTAAAAAAAAAAAAAAAAAAAAGAAACCAAACATTCCTTTGGAGGACTTTCTTGGACCCTAGTCTCTCTCTGTGTCTTTACCATCTTTCTCTCTATTGATCTGTCTCTGTATCCGTATCATCTCTCTATTTCTCTCTCTCTTTCTTTTGAACCAAATGTGGGGTTTTAACATGCTCATTGACTGCCTACTATATTCTAGGCTTTATGCCATGTGATTACCTTATTTAATCCTCATGAGAACCCTGTGAAGTATTATCCCCATTTTATCAATGGGGAAAACTGAGACTCTCCGAGGTGATAGAACCAGCCTAAGATCATACAGCTCAGAAATGGTAGAGTTGGGCCCTAAGTCCATATTACCTGACTCGCGGTTTTATGCTTTTGTGCTGTCTCCACTGGGGGAAGATTATCCTTAGGTGCTTTTTTTTTTTTTTTTTTTCAATCAGGAAAGAGAAATACTGCCGCCAGTGTTTGCTTATCTCTCTCCAGCAGCATTCCCAGGGGTCCTGGTCCCGGCTCTGAGGAGCGCAGCGAGGGCCAGGCACCGTCTCTTGCCATGCCGCCTGCAGACCTGGCCCATCTGCTCACAGAGCACCTCGCCACCCGCCACCCGCGCTGCTGTCTGCTGCTGTCTGGGTGTTTCCGGCCATCTGACTGCATAGGCTGGCTTCGACAAAGTGACAGAAGCTGTAAAAACAGCTGTTTGACATTCCCTGCTGCTTTTTAAAACCAAACAACAACCAACAAAGAGGTTGAATGAAATGCAGAAAATACCCTTGTTTTCATGTGGATGAGGATATTTTTACTCAGAGAACATTTATTTTCCTTCTGCCTTGCTCTATTCCCTATTTACCTACCCACTCATTTCCCTCCCTCCCTGCCTCTCTCTCTCTCTCCTTTCCTTCCTCCCTCCTTCCTTCCTCCCTCTTTTCCTTCTTCCTTTCCTTTCCTTCCTTCCCTCCTTCCTTCCTTCTTCCTTCCTTCCTTCCTTCCCCCTTCCTCCTTCCTTCCTTCCTTCCTTCCTTCCTTCCTTCCTTCCCTCCCTCCTTCCTTCTTTCCTTCCTTCCTTCCTTCCTTCCTTCCTTCCCCCTTCTTCCTTCCTTCCTTCCTTCTGTCCTTCCTTCCTTTTTTCCTTCCATTAAAAAAAAACTAACTGCTTTTGTTTCTGTCTTTTTTTCCACCTAAATTTTCTTCTCTCCAAGGATGCTCTTCAACTATTTCTCTTTGTTCCTCACTTTTCACATCTTCTGTGATTTGTATATTAATCCATCTCTCTAGCTTTGGTACATCGCATCCCACATGTACAGTTTTATGAATTCCAGTGCTCGTTTTATTATATCCGAGGTGTCTTTGGTTAACCCAAGGTGAAGGTGGGGAGTTCTAAAACAAAATGAAACCACTCCTTTCCCCCAACCATCATGTAATGTAGATAAATAAAAGTATGCATAAAAGCACAGCGTGTCTGGCAGCAACTGATGGTGCCCTTTGGCCACCTCCACCTGCAGGAAGGCAGAGAGTTGTTTTCATTTTTATTTTTACTATTTTTTAAAAATTGTTGCTTAATTTATTTTTTAATTTACATTCAAGTTAGTTAGCATATAGTGCAACAATGATTTCAGGAGTAGATTCTTTGGTGCCCCTTACCCATTTAGCCCATCCTCCCTCCCACAACCCCTCCAGCAACCCTCTGTTCTCTATATTTAAGAGTCTCTTCTGTTTTGTCCCCCTCCCTGTTTTTATATTATTTTTACTTCCCTTCCTGTATGTTCATCTGTTTTGTATCTTAAATTCCACATGAGTAAAGTCATATAATATTTGTCTTTCTCTGACTAATTTTGCTTAGCATAATATCCTCCAGTTTCATCCACGTTGTTGCAAATGGCAAGATTTCATTCTTTTTGATTGCCGAGTAATACTCCACTGTAGTATGTATATATATATATATATATATATATATATATATACACACACCACATATTCTTTATCCATTCATCCGTCGATGGATGGACATTTGGGCTCCTTCCATACTTTGGCTATTGTCAATAGTGCTTCTATAAACATTGGGGTGCATGTGCCCCTTCGAAACAGCACAACTGTATCCCTTGGATAAATATCTAGTAGTGCAATTGCTGGGTTGTAGGGTAGTTCTATTTTTAATTTTTTGAGGAACCTCCATACTATTTTCCAGAGTGGCTTCACCAGTTTGCATTCCCACCAACAATGCAAAAGAGATCCTCTCTCTCCTCATCCTCACCAACATCTGTTGTTGCCTGAGTTGTTAATGTTAGCCATTCTGACAGGTGTGAGGTGATATCTCATTGTGGTTTTGATTTGTATTTCCTTGATGATGAGTGATGTTGAGCATTTTTTCATGCGTCAGTTGGCCATCTGGATGGAGAAGTGTTTTTCTTCTTTGGAGAAGTGTCTGTTCATGTCTTTTGCTCATTTCTTCACTGGATCATTTGTTTTTTGGGTATTGAGTTTGAGAAATTCTTTATAGATTTTGGATATGAACCCTTTATCTGATACGTCATTTGCAAATATCTTCTTCCATTCTGTCAGTTGCCTTTAGTTTTGCTGATTGTTTCCTTCGTTGTGCAGAAGCTTTTTATTTTGATGAGGCCCCAGTAGTTCATTTTTTGCTTTTGTTTCCCTCGCCTCCAGAGACATGTTGAGTAAGAAGTTGCTGCAGCCAAGGTCAAAGAGGTTTTTGCCTGCTTTCTCCTGGGAGATTTTGATGGCTTCCTGTCTTACATTTAGGTCTTTCATCCATTTTGAGTTGATTTTTGTGTATGGTGTAGGAAAGTGGCCCAGGTTCATTTTTCTGCATGTCACTGTCCAGTTTTCCCAGCACCACTTGCTGAAGAAACTGTCTTTATTCCATTGGATATTCTTTCCTGCTTTGTCAAAGGTTAGTTGGCCATACGTTTGTGGGTCCATTTCTGGGTTCTCTATTCTGTTCCACTGATCTGAGCATCTGTTCTTATGCCAGTACCATGCTGTCTTGATGATTACAGTTTTTTTTTTTAATGCTTATTTATTTTTGAGACAGAGAGAGACAGAGCATGAACGAGGGAGGGTCAGAGAGAGGGAGACACAGAATCCGAAACAGGTTCCAGGCTCTGAGCTGTCGGCACAGAGCCTGACGCGGGGCTCGAACTCACGGACTGCGAGATCATGACCCGAGCCGAAGTCGGCCGCTTAACCAACTGAGCCACCCAGGCGCCCCGATGATTACAGTTTTGTAATACAGCTTGAACTCTGGGATTGTGATGCCAACTACTTTGGTTTTCTTTTTCAAGATTGCTTTGGCTATTTGGGTTCCATACAAATTTTAAGATTTTTTGTTCTAGTTCTGTGAAGAATGATGGTGTTATTTTTAGAGATTGCATTGAATATGTAGATTGCTTTGGGTAGTACTGACATTTTAACAATATTTGTTCTTCCTATCCAGGTGCATGGAATATTTTTCCATTTTTTTGTGTCTTCTTCAATTTCTTTCACAAGCTTTCTATAGTTTTCAGTGTATAGATTTTTCACCTCTTTAGTTAGATTTATTCCTAGGTATTTTATGAATTTTGGTGCAATTTTAAATGGGATCGATTCCTTGATTTCTCTTTCTGTGCTTCATTGTTGGTGTATAGGAATGCAACCAATTTCTGTGCATTGATTTTATATCCTGCCACTTTGCTGAATTCACAGATCAGTTCTAGCAGTTTTTTGGTGGAATCTTTTGGGTTTTCCATATAGAGTATCATGTCATCAGCAAAGAGTGAAAGTTCGACCTCCTCCTGGCCGATTTGGATGCCTTTTATTTCTTTGTGCTGTCTGATTGCTGAGGCTAAGACTTCCAATACTATGTTGAATAACAGTGGTGAGAGTGGACATCCATTTCTTGTCCCTGACCTTGGAGGGAAATCTCTCAGTTTTTCCTCATTGAGGATGGTATTAGTGTTGGGTCTTTCATACATGGCTTTTATGATCTTGAGGTATGATCCTTCTATCCCTACTTTCTTAAGAGTTTTTATCAAGAAAGAATGCTGTATTTTGTCAAATGCTTTCTCTGCATCTATTTAGGGGATCATGTGGTTCTTGTCTTTTTTTTTATTGATGTGATGTATCACATTGATTGTTTTGCAGATATTGAACCAACCCTGCATCCCAGGTATAAATCCCACTTGGTCGTGGTGAATAATTTTTTTAATGTATTGTTGGATATGGTTGGCTAATACCTTGTTGAGGATTTTTGCATCTATCATGGAAATTTTTGCATTCATCATGGAAATTGGTCTATAGTTCTTTTTAGTGGGGTCTCTGGTTTTGAATCAAGGTAATGCTAGCTTCATAGAAAGAGTTTGGAAGCTTTCCTTCCATTTCTATTTTTTGGAACAGCTTCAAGACAATAGGTGTTAACTCTTCCTTAAATGTTTGGTAGAATTCCCCTGGAAAGCCATCTGGCCCTGGACTCTTGTTTTTTGGCAGATTTTTTATTACTAATTCAATTTCTTTACTGGTGATGGGTCTGTTCACATTTTCTATTCATTCCTGTTTCAGTTTTGGTAGTTTCTATGTTTCTAGGAATTTGTCCATTTCTTCCAGATTACCCATTTTATTATCATATAATTGCTCATAATATTCTCTTATTGTTTGTATTTCTGCTGTGTTGGTTGTGACCTCTCCTCTTTCATTCTTGATTTTATTTATTTGGGTCCTTTCCTTTTTCTTTTTGATCAAACTGGCTAGTGGTTTATAAATTTTTTTAATTCTGTCAAAGAACCAGCTTCTGGTTTCATTGATCTGTTCTACTGTTTTTGTTTTTGTTTTTTTTTAGCATTGATTTCTGCTCTAATCTTTATTATTTCCTGTCTTCTGCTGGTTTTGGGTTTTATTTGCTGTTCTTTTTCCAGATCTTTAAGGTGTAAGGTTAGGTTGTGTATCTGAGACCTTTCTTCCTTCTTTAGGAAGGCCTGAATTGCAATATACTTCCCTCTTATCACCACCTTTGCTGTGCCCCAGAGGTTTGGGGCTGTGGTGTTATCATTTTCACTAGCTTCCATGTACTTTTTAATTTTCTCTTTAACTTCTTGGTTAGCACATCCATTCTTTAGAAGGATGTTCTTTAGTCTCCAAGTAATTACTATCTTTCCAAATTTTTTTCTGGTGGTTGATTTCGAGTTTCATAGTGTTGTGGTCTGAAAATATGTACGGTATGATCTCTATCTTTTTGTACTTGTTGAGGCCTGATTTGTGTCCCAGTATGTGATCTATTCTGGAGAACGTTCCATGTGCACTGGAGAAGAATGTGTATTCCGCTGCTTTAGGATGAAATGTTCTGAAGCTATCTGTTAAGTCCATCTGGCCCAGTGTGTCATTCAAAGCCATTGTTTCCTTGTTGATTTTCTGTTTAGTTGATCTGTCCATTGTTGTAAGTGGGGTGTTGAAGTCCCCTATTTTTATGGTATTATTATCAATGAGTTTCTTTATGTTTGTGATTAATTGACTTATATATTTGGGTGCTGCCACATTTGGAGCATAAGTGTTTACAATTGTTAGGTCTTCTTGGTGGATAGACCCCTTAAGTATGATATAATGCCCTTCTTCATCTCTTGTTACAGTCTTTATTTTGAAGTCTAGATTTTCTGATGTAAGTATGGCTACTCCGGCTTTCTTTTGTTGACCATTAGCATGATAGATGGTTCTCCATCCCCTTACTTTAAATATGAAGGTGTCTTTAGGTCTCAAGTGGGTCTCTTGTAAACAGCATATAGATGGATCTTGTTTTCTTACCCATTCTGTTACCCTATGTCTTTTGATTGGAGCATTTAGTCCATTGACATTTAGAATGAGTACTGAAAGATATGAGTTTATTGCCATTGTGTTTCTTGTAGAGTTGGAGTTTCTGGTGGTGTTCTCTGGTCCTTTCTAGTCTTTGTTGCTTTTTTTTCTGTCTTTTCTCCCCTCAGAGAGTCCCCCTTAAAATTTCTTGCAAGGCTTGTTAGTGGTCATGAACTCCTTTAATTTTTGTTTGTCTGGGAAACTTTGAATCTCTCCTATTTTGAATGACAGCCTTGCTGGATAAAGAATTCTTGGCTGTATATTTTTCTGATTCAGCACATTGAATATATCCTGCCACTCCTTTCTGGCCTGCCAAGTTTCTGTAGATAGGTCTGCTGCAAACCTGATGTATCTTCCCTTGTAGGTTAAGGACTTTTTTTCCCTTGCTGCTTTCATGATTCTTTCCTTGCCTGATTATTTTGTGAATTTGACTATGATATGCCTTGTTGATGGTCGGTTTTTTGTTGAATCTGATGGGAGTCCTCTGTGCTTCATGGATTTTGATGTCTGTGTCTTTCCCCAGGTTTGGAAAGTTTTCTGCTATGATTTGCTCACATAACACTTCTACCCCTTTTTCTCTCTCTTCCTCTTCTGGGACCCCTATGATTCTGATGTTGTTCCTTTTTAATGAGTCACTGATTTCTCTAATTCTTTTGCTCTTCTAATTCTCTGCTCTTTTGCTTTAGTCTCCCTCTTTGTTTTTGCTTCATTATGCTCCGTAAGTTTGTCCTCTATATTGCTGATTTGCAGTTCTGCCTGATCCATCCTTGCTGCCATGGTATGCATTTGAGATTACAGCTCAGTTATAGCATTTTTTATTTCATCCTGACTAGTTTTTACTTCTTTTATCTCCGCAGAGAGGGATTCTAACCTATTTTTGACCCCAGCTAGTATTCTTATTATCGTGATTCTAAATTCTGGTTCAGACATCTTGATTGTTTCTGTGTTGGTTAAGTCCCTGGCTGTCGTTTCTTCCTTCTCTTTTTGGGGGATGAATTCCTCCATTTCATCATTTTGAAGCCTGAAGCCTGCTTTGGACTCTGCGTCCCTCTCTTGCTCTGCTCCTCCCCTGCTCATACTCTCTTTCTCTCTCTCAAGAATAAATAAAACATAAAAAATTAAAAAAAAAATACAAACAACACACACACACACACACACACACACAAACCAAATAAATGATGCAGATTCTAGGTGTGTTTTGCTCTGGTTATTGAAAAGAGCTTGATAGATTAGAGAAAAAGGGGAAAAAAGGAAAACGTTTGAAAATTTGAGAAAATGAATACAATGAAATAGAATAAAATGAAATGATGGAAGTAAAATCGAATTTGAAAATCTTACAAAAAAGTAAAATATATAGTAGAAAAAGTAAAGAATAATATTTTGATAAAAATTGAAAATAAAAATAGATTTTTTCTCTTTCTGTATTCAAGAAAAAGAAAAACAAAAAAGGGGAAAGAAAAAAAGAAAATTGAATACACGGACCAGCAAACAGACTGAAATACGATTGAAATTACATTGGTTTCCCCTGGAGGTCAAACTATGAAGCACTTTATAGCCTGTAAACTAAGCAGGCGGAGAGATTTGTGGTGTTACTGAGGGGCCAGTTTGGCCCATTTGGGCGGGGCTTAGTGTAATGGCTCCATTCTCCACTAGATGGCGCTGCTTAGCTTACTGGGGTGGAATGTTGTGGAGCTTGTAGGTGTGTATGCGCATGCGCAGGAGGGGTGAAAATGGTGTCGCATAACTACGCAGTATTTGTACTCTGCTCTCCCTGAGCAGCAATCACGCACCTGTCCTTTGTCTCTGGCTTCCGTCCACTCCTGCTTTTACACTGTCCGTGACCAAGCCGTCAGGTTGCCAGGCGGCACCTCCCTCCTGAGTTTTATCTCAGATGCAGCTGTGTTTCCCGACCCCTCGCTTCTGAGGTACCGCAGCTTTGACCTGCTTAGGTCCTCTACGGGAGGGTCTCACCCAGCAATGGCCGGGTGCCGGCGTCACTCGGAGATGTTCGAGGGACTGTGCTGCTGCCAGTGCCCAAGGACTGCGGCCAGGCGCCAGCCTGCCCCAGAAAAAGTTCACACAATTGTGTGGCAGCAGCATTTCAGGGATTATGGAAAATCACAACACACATCTGGCACCAGACTTCCCCCTTAACGACCTTGTTCCAGCACCAGTGAATGTGGCCGTTCTCTGGGGTCTGCTGGGACCGGGGGCCACACAGCCTCTACCAAATGTCCTTCCATCAGGGGAACCGATTCTCCCTGTGTGGCCCAAGAACTTCCTGGACCCCACTCTGCTCCTGTGGATTCGCCCTTCCCACCAGAGCACCTCCAGGTATCGAACTGCGGAGTTCAGACTCTGCGCTCCCCCTTTGTAGAGTCTTAATGGAATTTAAACCCTCTCCTTTCTCCCTTTTTAGTTCAGTCCCTGCAGCTGTTTCCACTTTTCCACTTTCTCTCCAGCTGCTTTTGGGGGAGGGTGCTTTCCCTGCGCCGCATACCTGCTGAGTTCTGTGGTTCAGGTTGTGCAGATTGTTGTGTTAATCCTCAAATCAGTTTTCTAGGTATGCAGGATGGTTTAGTGTTGGTCTGGTTGTATTTCATGGATGTGAGATGCAAAAAAAAAAAAACTTCCATGCTTCCCCCACCTTGGCTCCTCCAGAGACGTTGAGTTGTTTTCATTTTTAGATTTTAACTTTGGGATTGTGGCCCTGTTCTCCACTGTGGCTCCCTCATGGTTCAAATGCACAGTCCTGTCCAACCAGCTGGTCTTCGCACAAACTCTCTTTCCTTCCAGTGAGAGGAGTTCCAGATTTCTAAGTGTATGCAGATAGAAATAGGTAAACCAGGGGCACCTGGGTGGCTCAGTAGGTTAAGTGTCTGACTTCGGCTCAGGTCTGATCTCACGGTTTGTGGGTTCGAGCCCACATTGGGCTCTGTACTGACATCTCGGAGCCTGGAGGCTGCTTCAGATTCTGTGTCTCCCTCTCTCTCTCTGTCCCTTCCCCACTTGTACTTTCTCTCTCTTTCTCTCTCTCAAAAATAAACATTAAAAAATAAAAAAATAAAAAGAAATAGGTAAACCACAAGCACTCGGCTGAGTCACTAAATGTAGCTTGACCACGTTTAATGTACAAGATGGACTTTTATACCCCGTGGCCAACTTCGATCCTTGAGTCACTGGGTCCTTCTTCTGGATACCAGGTCCTTATTTATAAGCAGGTTTTCTGCCCTTCTAGAGTTCATTTAGGTCCTCTTGAACATTTTCTCCTGTGTCTGTGGTCTCTGTTAAATTCCACCAAGGCCCTGTCCCCTAGCCCCTATCTCCCTCATCATTCCCTTTTTTCTTAGACTCTCTCACACAGAGCTATTTCCTTCAGTTGGTGTTTTCCTGGTTGCCCATTGCAATGTGTTCTCTATGCTTCCTCATCCATTGTTCTAGATTTCCTTTCTAAGAAATTTCCTTTCTCTTCCTCCTTTTTTACTTCCCTCTGTCTTATCCATCAAGCCCCCCATGGTTCATCTCAGAATTGGCATTCTAGAGTTGCATATGTGTCATCATCGTGTGCATAAGATGGCTTTGGGTCAGCAATGGAGAATAGATACCCAGACTGTTGTCTGAAAGGGAGGTCAAAGACTCCTGGTGGGCATGTGTCCTAGGCTTTACTCTGTGGGGGGCGGGGCATCCCCAGGAGGAGGAGAGGGCATCAGGGGTCTCTAAACTGGCCAATGGCAGAGGCCCAGTTACCCAGGTTTAGGGGTGGGACTGTATATACCCTCTATTGAACCCAGAAATGTGATTAACCCTACATCCATCATGCTGGGTTTTGCTGACTTCCTATTCCTGGAGACGGTCCTGTCGGGAGATGGGGTTGGGGTGGGGTGGGGGGGCAGAACTGTAACCAAAGTGGGATTGGAGACCTGTGGCTTTTTCTTTAGCTTTATCACCTTTCCAATTCCAGCCAAGAATGTGTCTTGATTCCAAAACACACTCCGCAACAATGTGTTAGGTCTATTCTGGTTTCTGCATTGATTCACAATGAATAAAAATTAAGTTGGTACTCAATTTTATGGACTCTTGTAAAAAAAAAAAAATTCCTCCTCTTTGAGCTTTAACTAGATAGTGCCTGTGGGGGCCAAAGGCAACTTGTAATTAACATCTTAACTACTGCTGAGAGAGGAAACCTGATAACTGCCTAGCACCCCCACGTTGTAGCCTTCCCTTACCCTGCAACAAGTCTCCAAGTTCCATCCTTTAGCACTCCCTTCAAGACTCATTTTCATTATAGAGCCTCTCCTGGCCATCAAGCCCTCACAAGTCTGACCTCCCAGCTGTATGCCAAAATATGACGCCCCCCGCCTTCGCTCCCATCCAGGGTTACCCAGTGTTAGTGATGACATTTCCGTGGATATGCTCTTTCTTGTTACTAGGTTCTCCAGATAATCTGTAACTTGAAGGTAGGAAAACTATCTCAAGGGGTTCTTACCAATCATATAACTTTCCTTCTATTTTAATGGGCTCCCAAGTATGAACGAAGGAGAGAAGTGAGAGAGGTAAAGCACTAAGTAGTGGTTACTCACATCCCTTACAGGCACGGAGGGAGCCGTTGTGTGGGGGAGACGATTCCCAAGTTTTAGTGATCCTCAGACTCACCGAATAGCTCTAGAAAGTGCAGATGCCCAGCCGTGTTGCCTCAGGGTCTCCCAGGGATTCTGATGCAGACCAGGATGGAAGAACAATTTCCCCTCCTCCCCACCCCCCAGGGCTTGCAAAACCAGCTCCAGAGACAGGAAGTGCCACAAGAATTTTTTTAAAACGTCCTTTTTTTTTTTTTTTTAAGAAAAAGAAGTTTCCAAATGAACATTGAAAAAAATACAAATGAAACACATTCTGAGAACATAGACACAGACACACACGTACCAATAAAAATTGTAACTAACAAGAATACTCGTAAATGTCAAATGCAAAATTGGCTGTTTAATTTGAGCTGGTAGGTTTAATTCATTTGTAATTAATCCTAGGTTTATCTTCATCTCTGGCCTGTTTGCTTTTGACCTTCCTACTTGTCTCCAGCTCTTTGTTGTTTATGTAGCTTTGCTCATTAATTTGGATTTTACAGTCCCTGGGCCAGGCTTTCTCACTCTGGGTTTTCAGGACTCTGTCCTGCCTTCCACCTGCTGTCTGAGCGCCTGTCTTGACTAACCTCTCGCACAACTGCTTTAATCAGGGCATAAGAGGCAGAATTAAACATTTTAAATAGTCTCATAATTCCTTACACTTATTTAAAAATCCAAAGTATAAAGTAAACCAATACTGTATGGCTTATTCCGCCTCCCAATTGACTTAAAATATCCTTTAGATGTTGGAGACAAGATTAGAAAGCCATCCTCAGAAATGGAAAAAAAAAAAAAAAAAAAGAGGATGAGTTTAGAATACACATAACTAACCCACTCTGAGTTTGTCAATGTATTTGCAGTGAGTTTAGACCAATTTGAAAATCTCCTCAAGAAACAAGGATGTCTCCCACGTCTTCCCAAATTAAAATGTGATGTGAAGCAAAGTCGTGTAATTGATTGTAACATGTTTATGACGACGTTGTCAAACAGGAATTTGGGTACTGTCCTGAGTCCAGATAAAGAGGAACCCCAAATAAAACTTTTTTTTCTAGTATATGCACCTGCCATCCCATTTCCTTTGTAGTCATGTTCTTAGACTAGAGAAGGGATGTACTCAAATAGAGCCTAAGTTCCAGAGCAGGACAAGATTTCTAATAGAAAATTTCAAAATTCAGATTCTTTAAAAATTTTTTTTAACATTTATTCATTTTTGAGAGACAGAAACAGAGCATGAGTAGGGAGGGGCAGAGAGAGGGGGAGACACAGAATCCAAAGCAGGCTCCAGGTTCTGAGCCATCAGCACAGAGCCTGACATGGGGCTAGAACTCATGAACCATGAGATCATGACCTGAGCCAAAGTCAGACACCCAACCAACTGAGCCACCAGGTGCCCTTCAAAATTCAGATTCTATACTTGGCTTCTTAACCTGGCCCGGTGAGTTTTAATCGGTTGATATTTTGTCTCATTTCTCATTCCTTCCTAGTACTTTCTGTTCTGAGATTGGCCTTTGAAACTAGTTTCAATTTAAAAAGTCAAATTCCTAGAAACAGAGAGCAGTGTGGGGGTTGCCGGGGGGCTGGGAGGTGGGGGAAACAGGCACAGGTTGTCCAAAGTGTGTAAACTTCCAGTTAGAAGGTGGATAAGTCCAGAGGATCTAAGACACAGCACGGTGTCTACAATTAATAATATTGTGCTGTGTACTTGAAATTTGCTGTCAGTACATCTTCAGCATTCTCATGAGGATAAGAGAAAAAAAGGAACTATGTGAGGTGGTGGATGTGTTAATTAACTTGATAGAGATCATTTCACAATGTATACATATCAAATCATTGTGTTGAACCCTTTAAATATATTACAACTTTATTTGTTAATGGCCCCTCAGGAAAGCTGGTAGCCTCGGAGACAGAGCTTCAGCATCTCCTAAGACCTTCAGCTCCCTTTGTCCTGTCCCTCACTCACCATACAGAGACGTCCTCCTTGGAGACTCTTGACAAGAAGGCGGGGGGTGGGGGTGGGGGGGGGGGAATGGGCAGCTTTCACCTTCAGCTCCAGAAATGCAAACCTCTTGAGAGCTGAAAATGTCCTTGGGTCCCCAGAGCAGGGTATACAAGAAGAGCCCCATTTGGGAGCAGGTGTTGGTCACACCTCAGCATGAACAGCCATCTATGGATCTTCTCTCTGCCACCAGTCATTAGACAGTTTACAGAGACTGAGGAACTTATATGTCTGATCAGAAAAAGAGAAGCCGAGGGGACACTGGCCAGCCAGATAATAAAATGACAGCAGGTGACATGTCTAAGGTCACACTGCTGGTAAACAGCAGAACGGGGCTTCCAACTCTGTCTGATTTTTGACCAGTTCGTTATACGACGTTCTGTGTCAGGCAGGGGAGAGAGGAGCTGACATTCAGGTTGTGACACATCAGGAATTAGCACTCTGGATGCTGGGCTTAGAGTGCCACGTCCTATCCAGGCCCCAAGGGATGCTGGGCGATGTTGCTGAAACACTCCCTGTCTGGTCAGTTTGGGTCCAGGGACCAAGAAGTCCTGCTGTCACCGCTGGAGGACAACAGTGCCTGGGGCCCATCTAGGAAGGACACAAGCTGGTGGCCTCGTCATGTCTTCACTTCACTTTAACTTTGTACATAACAGCTGCCCCTTACGGACGTGTAATTTGATTGATGGAAACCAGGGTTCAAAACCCCAAGGACAGTGCCAAACTGTCTACAAAACGGGGGCTGATAGATGTCAGTTGGTGGAAGAGGAGGAGGTAGGCTAGGGGACTGGTCTTGAAGTTATTTTGTACGTTAAGTCCTGGCTTCACATCACATGGTCTGTCTGGGGTAGCTTGAAGGTTGATGGAGATCTGGGGAGACGAAATTTCCTCCCTCAAGCCATTCTCTGATCTGACACTTCTATTACCCGGAAGTGGCTGTTATGAATATGGGTGTAAGCTCAACTACAACCCTGTGTGTGCACTGTGAGGGCCTACTTGTGCCTTCAACACTATAGAACAGCCAGAGTCCTGGTGCTTGGCTTCTGAGAAGCGGGTGCATGGCAAGCATGCCTGAAGTCTACCCAGCTGGAGAACCGAACAGGGGGAGCTTGGGAATCTGCACTCTGTGATGGGAGTGTGCTTAGTGATCAAGAGTGGATAAAATTCCATTAGAGGTAAATGTTGTCAGACAGCAGGCTGGAAAGATATATTTTAAGCTGAGAAATTACTTAATAAATTCAGACCAACACTCTGTGACATTTCCCACAAGACTTTAATGCTGTTTACAAATTCCAGAGAACACCCTGAGTCGTTTCTGGCATGGGCTTATGATTTATTTCAAAGGAAAATGGGACAGAGTGTGTGGGTTTGTGTTTAATGTGAAAAGGGATTTGGAGATGAAAAGTCAACTGGCATGAAAGATTGCAGGGCAAATGCAAAGTAGCAGAGCATGTGGGTGGCCTTGGAGCATGTAATGGGGTATTGAGAAAGGACGGGGCCTCTGACGATTCCGGCGCTAACTAAATAGTTCCATTCGCACAGGCCAATAACACATTTAAAGAGGATGAGTTAGGAGGCAATGCTAGATCCAGGGTTTCTGAAGCACTTCAGCCCCAAAGACTTTCACATCAGGAACAGGCAGGGCTTTCCACCCCAAGGAGGGAGGCCAGTGAGAGTTCATTCTCCAGGGGAGTCAACATTGAGAGGACACACCCTTCATCTGCAGCAAGATGGACTTCAGTTAGATGAAAGGAAAGCATTCCTTAAGAATATGAGACCTTGGTCTAAGGTCACAAAAGGAGATCTGGGAGCAAAGTTGTCATGTCTGATACTCTGTTTCTTGGAAACAACGGGATGGATTAGGTGATCCTGTGGTTTGATCTCTGTGTGGTACATTGACCACAGGGGGGTCAGGAAGGGGACATATCCCCAGTCAGCTATTGACTGCTGCATGGTCCGGAGGACAGTGGGTTCAAGAACTAGGGGATGAGGGAGGCAGCAGTGTGGGGTCAGACTGGCAGGGAGAGGACAAAGTGAAGAAGGATCTTTTTCCCTTTCTGCCTCTCCCCTTCTCCCCAGGAAGCTCCCAGTCCCATTCATCTTGCTTGCCATGGAGTATGTGGTCTGAATGGGAAACGAGGACAGTGACATTCCCCATCTCTCTTGGAAAAAAAAATGACATTCCATTTGGTTTTGGAAAATACACAATATTCCACTTATAAAATATTCAATCACTGCCATTAATCCTCCCGGCCGGGCTGGCCCTGCCCCACTTCTGCTTGAGCGGCAGACTTTGGCGGTAGCCACAGGCCCAGGAACCTCTCAGGTTTCCCTTGTGTGGAAAATATAATTAGAGGAGCGCGTGTCCTCTGTTCTTTTGAGTCTGAGCTCTCCAGAGTAGGGGTCTGGGTTTGCCAGGGGCCTTCAGAACAATCTCTAGGTTTAAAGGCCGAGGGCCCCAGTTGACCATTGGCCTCTGGTGACTGGGCTGAAAATGTACAGAGAAGTTCTAGGCCTTGACGAGTTAATTCCTCTTAATGCAACCCAGGGCTCCAGCTCTGAAGGTTCTAGCCCACTCTCCAAAGCTCAGCTGCCATAATAGGTTGCCAATCCTCCCGTCCCGTGCTGGCCTGGCTCTTCTTTTTTCTTCTTTTTAAAGCTTCTCTCTCTCACCTTCATCGTCTCTCTCAGTCTTTTCTTTTCTTTCTTTCTTTCTTTCTTTCTTTCTTTCTTTCTTTCTTTCTTTCTTATGTATGTATGTATGTATGTATGTATGTATGTATGTATTATCACGGAATCCCAAAATGTCAGAGCTGGAAGGGGCTTTGGGAACCACCTAGTCTGGTCCTTTTCTTTGGCAGTGCAGGAAACTTGGGCCCAGGAAGGGAAAATTAGCAGAGGTTTTCCCCATAGCAGCAAAGCAACAACGGCCTCAGGACCCGTGGCCTGGGAAGTGCTATTTACCTTGCTGCTCGTGGCTAGGCTTCCTGAGGATTCTCCTGACCAGCTCACTCTCAGAGGATGAACTGAGGCCCAAAGGTGGGTGGCAGGTGGCAGAGGGCCCATTCAGTTCTAGCTCCTGTGACAGTGTTTTCCATGCAGCACTGTGATCTCTGCTAAAAGGTCTTCTTGCCCAAGCCTCATTTCCCTGCCCAGACTCTCAGCTCTGTGCGTCATGATGCTTCTGATGCTTCCCGAATTCTCTTGGCTTCAGATCTTAGGCTGTCCAAGAATACATCCTCTAGGATCTACTCCAGGATCCTGCTGTCTACCTTGGGCTGAGGGCTCTGTGCTCCTGCCCCTCTCAATTCCTGGGACCACACGCTCCCCTCCCGCCACCCCACTTACTCTGCCTGTCTGAGCCACCGCTCAAACTCCGCCAGAGCTCCAGATTGACTTGGATTTGGCATTTGGTGAATGTTTCTCTCAATTTTGGGGGAGGGAGCTTCAAGCTTTAAAAAGTAGGAAGAAGGGGAGGCTATTCATCTCTGGGGGAAAGCCAGCTGCCAGATGAGGATGGCACTTCAATCCACCTGACTGGCCCCTGAGCCTAAACCCTGAGCCCAAGGGAAAACAATGGCAATTCTTGCTGCTGGAATGTTCCATTTGCTGCTGGAGAGACTGCCTGGCTCCTGATTGGGAGGAGTCCGTGGGTTACTGTCCTTAGCACTCAGCTATTGGCACCAGACCCCAGCCAAGTGTGGGGATGTCTCTCTAGGAGCAGGCTAGTCAGATACCCTGATGCTCAGCTTCTCCCCACCCCTGCAATTCAGGGCTGGCAGGCCTGCCAAAGACCTTCAGAGGCCACCCAGCTCCAGGGATTAGGGCCAGTCCAGAATCACAGAGTTGGGGAGGTTTTAGGAGTCATCAATTCCTTCCTTCATGTCTAGGATAAGGCAGGGAGGAGAGGTCACGCCCAAGTTCTGCAGTTGGTTGGTGACATAGCCAGAGCACAAATGAGGGCCCCTGCTTTCCAGGATATAAGGGGTCGTTGCCATCACCACCTCCATGGCTTTCCCAACGTCTCTGTGATGTCAAGGAGATCATTTCATTTTCCCACGTGTGGGGAATCCTGTCCAGTGCTCCAAGACCAGACTTCTCAGCCCTACTTGGGTTGCAGTATTGCGTGGGGGTGGGGGTCCTGCAGGTTTGGACTGTCCTTGACCTGGGCTCCAGACTAGCACTGCCACCACCTTTCTGGGTTAGCTCTGTCTCTTTCTGTATTTCAGAATCTCGGCTACCACAAGGGCATGAATAAGAAGCGGACAGGTAGTCTGTGGTGGCTGGAAATTACCAAATTCTTTCAGTTATGAAAAGGAAAGCTGTATTTTCAACGCCTATAAAGTTGCTTGGGGATGAAGAAGGGAAGGGGGTGGTTTGGAGAGGAAAAGGGCCTGCCTCCAGATGCTCATGATTCGTCTGGTTCTGTTTGCCTTCTGTTCCTTTCGGCATTATGCTTCCACGATTCTAAAATGAAACATCCCGTTTCTAACGGAGGAGCTGACTTAGTGACCCCAAACAAAAAACAAATAGTAGAAGCTGTTTGACTCTGCATTTGCACATTCCCCAGCCCAAGCTGAGGCTGGAAGAAAGTGGCTGGAATCCACAACCCACTTCGGTTTGTTCAACTGAAGGGGCCCACCTGCCTGCAGGCCTCCCTCGGGGCCTGGTCAGCCAGCCCCTGGAGAGTCGCATGTAATTTTAAAACATTGCAACAGGAACAAAGCTAAAGCTAAATAAGCCAAGGGAGCCAGGCAGGACACAGCTTCTCTCCTAGCGCAAGAATCTGATTGCCTGCCCCTGGCTTTGTCCTCACACGGTGAACAGCTGCCTCTGAAAACATTCTCCCACCTCCAGGATATCCTTAAATGATGACGGGAACAGTTCATGTGATCCTGCTAACAAGGGCTTCTGGATTGATGGGATGAGGGCAGAGCCAGACCTTTTCCTTCTGGAAGCAGCCCTTGTCCTAACATTGGCTCTGGGCTTCCTGTGATGCCCATTCATAAATGATTCAGGCCCACTTTTTGCAGGGCATTAAAGCTCTCTCTCTCCTCCCTTCACTAGGGAGCAAAAACTGTGGCCCGATGCTGGAATTTAATACCCAGTAAAGCTTTCAGGTTCAAGAATAATAAGCCAGCACCATAAACAGCACACAAATCCCACAGCCAGCCAGCCATAGTTGCTGGCTTGGCCGGGGCGCGAGGGAGGTGGAGGAGAGGAGAGAAAGTGGGGCTCTGGACCTGTTTGGGGGTTTCTTGCTCTTTTCAGGGGTGCAGTGTGTGTGTGTGTGTGGGGGGGGGGTGGCCTTGCCAGGCTCCTGGGAAGCAGCTTTCTTAGTTCCCAGAGAGTCTAGGAACAGCTGATTTGATCACTTCTCAGCAAGGCCAGATACCTCCCCAGGGCTGGTGGCCACAAGACCAGGCCACAGAGGAGTTTGTTATTATTCCACTGACCCCAGTTTGAGGAGGAAGCAGCGTGGGTTCTTCTGCACCTGGATGAACACTCCCACGGCCCACAAGGAGGCCAGAATCCCGTTTCTCTGGCTCCCATGAGTCCGTAGTGTCTGCTCATTGCACTGTCTCTACAGTCTTGGCCATCCCTCTCGGCCCAGCCTGGGCCCTGCACAGTCTTTCTGCGGCCCTCCAGCCCAGTTTTCTGAAGTGCAGTCATAGTAAATTTCTATAACCAGTAATAATAACAGTGAGGAGGAAGTGCCAGCAACCGTGGTAAGAGCCACCATTCACGAAGCGCATACTTTGGGCCAGTGCACTCTCTCCTGAATGCTCTTATGCATGAACTCAGTCTATCGTCACAGTGAACAGCCTTATGAGGTAGGTCCTAGCAGATTAGGACCTCTACCGAGGAAGTGGAGGCACTGTTCATTTTGGTTATGTCGCGCATGGTAGTCTTTCCTACACTGAGCTCTCTCTGAGGGAATGGGTGTGTTACACAGTGCGGACAGTGAGTATTCAAGGCCCTTGCGTTCAAGGCTCTGCTAGGCAAGGGCTGACTAACCCTCCCTGCAGCAACGGGAGGTGGTCAGTGCTTCACCATTTTTCAGTTGAGTTCAGAGAGGTTAAGTAACTTGCTGAGCGATCTTGCGCCACACGGCTTATGAGTGCCACAGCTGGATGTAAAATATGGGTGTCCCATATCTTCTATAATCTGGTGGTTGAGCGCACAGTCCTGCCCCCACTTGCCAAGTGGGAGACCCGGGCCTTACCCTTCCTGCACGTCAGTCTCATTACCCGAGAAAAGGTGGGTAGAGTTACCTGCTTCTAAAGTTGTGGTAAGGATTGAATGAGATGGGTACACGTTAGGAGCTTAGAGCAGGGTCCTTGGCACACAGCAAGCACCCAATAGGTATTGGTTTTTATTATCACGGCTTGGTGCAATGCAAGGCAGCAAATTTTCTTTCTTTTTTTTTTTTTTTTTTTAAGGCAGCAAATTTTTAATGAGCACTTCTGATGTGACTCTGGACCAGACACTGTTATCAGGTGCTGCCCTGTGTTACTCCTCTTCTGCAGTCTCCACGGCACCTTGAAAAGGTATTAAACGTGGAGTAGCTGATCAGCTGATTTCTGCAATGTAGGTTGGGAGTGCGGTCTCCAAAGAGCTCTCTTCTGCCTGTCATTGTGAATGTCTCCATCTGTCAGTCTGTCTCTTCCTCTCTGCTGCACCTGATTTTGGAAGAACCAATGGCTGCATGATGGGTGTGCTGTAGGTTCTACATTAACTTTGGCCTGATTAGGTTACTTCCACCTTTTGTTGGCTTAGAGGATATCTCAGGTCCCTTGCATGTTTTGATTCCTAGCGAAGATGAGTGGCACGGGAAGAGAGACCTTACAATGCTTCTGAACTTCCAGCACTTGGGTCTCAAATTTGGAACTTGGCTTCTATGTCACATCGCTTTCAGTCACGAAGTGGAATAAGTGGGTGTAAGAAACGATCCATCGTGTGGGTCATCTCTGGATTCCTAACCATGGCTGTGCCCATGTCGGCTGCACTCAGCGTGCCTCCTTTCCTTTTGTAACCCCAGCCCGAGTCAAAGAAGGATTCCGTGAGTATGTCCACGTGTGTGAAGTAGCTACTTGGGGAAAAGTTTTGTTGCTAATGTTGGGCTTTCACAATTAGGAGGGAAAGGATTATTAGTTTGTTCAGAGCTTCTTATTTAAACTTTGCTGAAGTTGGCTACATTTAGTAACTTGTTGGGCTGCTTCCTGGGACCCTGCTGTGTGTGTGTGTGTATCCGGTGGTGGTGGTGGAGGGAGCAGGCAGACCATACGCTTCGTCAGGCAAATGGAGAAGTGTAGCCTGGCTCAGTCCTGGAAGTTGGGTAGAAAAATCAGGGCCGAAAAGGACATTGCTGAGGTGAGAGGGAAGGAGTCATCTCTCTGTCTTGTGAAGGCATTCCAGGTCTTTCTTGGAAACTTGGGATACACCGTATGACTTAATTTCTCCTCCAGCTCCCTTGGGAGTTACTGATTTTCAGTTCTCTTGGGGACACTTCTTACAGAGAAAAGATCTGTTCTTACTCTTTGAATCAGCTGCTACTAAATCCTAGGTTGAAAAGGAAGTGGATATACCTGGCCAAGAATCAGAGAAGAATGTAGGAGGAGAAAGGGGGGGGGGGGCCATCTTCTTACTTCTCTCCGAGGGGAGGAATAGTCCAGGGGCAGCTGGACCCTCTTCTGTCCTCAGCCTGGATTTGCACTCCTGTATACCCTAAAGAGTGCATTGAAAGGGAATGCTTTTAAGAGTTGTCTTGTACTTGCTATAAATGTGGTAATGAGCTGACAGGGCAAAGTCTCATAGCAGAAGTCTGTGTGAGGGAACGCTCTGATTGGGATCCTGATGTTCTCCTGTCAGATGCCTGGAGTCCACCTTGTCTCAGCAGGGCCTGGGCTATGAAGCTTCTTTTTCCTTTGTAGGGATTCTAAGGCTGCAGGAGGAAGTTAGATGGAAGATGGCAAAATCTGAGAGGTTTGCGACCAGGCAAAGGGAGCCTGGCCTGGAGCATCTGAAGCAGCAGACCTAGGGGGCACCTTCTGGGCCAACCAAATGGACAGTCAGCTCTAAGGCTAGGCTCCAGCACCCACCTTCTCTGGGAAACCTTCTAGAAGCCCTCAGCCTTGCTTCCCCCTCACCCCCCCATGCCACCCCCATACATTGGTACATCCCCCAATCTCAGCCCTTACCATACTGTATGGAAATGTCTTGCTGACAGTTTGTCTCCCTATCTAGACGGAAGGATCTTTGAGGGACCGTGTCTCCCTTCTGTACTTCTGTGCCTGGCAGGTCTCAGGGGTGCAGTGAATTGTTGCTTTAGTTAATCAAACAGAAAGCACCGACACATAGGGACACAGAGGGGCTGCTAGCTTCCCTCCCTTCTGCACATTGTTATAGTTGGCTTTGGACTCTGAGAATGAAGAGGATTGCTCACTTTGAAGATGGAAACCTTTCCAGGCCCTGCCAGCATCCACCCACCCTTCCCAGCACCCTCAGGCTCATGGCCTGTGCTCAGGGACCGGGGGCTTGCCTGGTAGGCCTCACTGAGCTGAGCATACCTCCCATTCCATGTATACATTCTAAAGCCGAGAGAGACAGGTGGGGGGATCATCCCCTCTGAGGTGCTGCCTGCACGACCCGTTCCCCTCCACTAGTATGCATCTCTGAGAGTTGGCTGTGGAGCCCCATTCTTCAGCATGCCCTCGTCTTATAAACCCCAGCTCAGAAGGGGTGAGGCAGAGCCACTCGGCTAGGAAATTATCCTTGCCTCCTGCCAAGGAAGGAAGGTGGGAGCAGGAGCTCTTCCTTGGGGGTGAATTATTTAATCACTCGCCTTTCCCCTTGAATCAATGCAACTAATGAACATCTTTGGCCTCTTCCTCCTTTCCCTCTGCCCCCCCCCCCCCATCAGCCTCTTATTCACATTCATTTCCTCTTCTTGCTTTTGCCTGCATCCTCCATTCCTCCATGACTTTACCTAGGGAAGGCTGGTGCACATGGCAAGCCAGCGTGTCTTTTCCTCTGGTCCTTGTCTCTTCCCCACCCTAGCCTCTCCGCACTCCGGGGCACCAGCAGCCTGGACCGATCCCAGCTTCTGAGGACTGGAAATGCCAGTATCTGCGGGTGTCGCCTGAAGGAAAGGCCCCTCAGCTGTCTCTGAGAGGGAGCAGTCAGAACAAGGAGGTGGCGCTAGGCGGAGGGAGAGGGGAACAGCAGAGTCATTTGTCATGACTAAATGGAAATTTATTGCTATAATCCCAGGGCTAGAGAGAAGATTCAGCAAGGCTGGCAAAGGGAACGGGAACTTTAACAATTGCTAGAAAACCCAGCTTCATCCTCCAATCAGTCTCTCGGGTAGTGGTTCTTATTTGCAAGGTATGGTGGCACGGAGCCCCCGGCAGAGCCTGGGGACCCTGAGGCCACGTGGCACGAAGAACCGGGCTGCCCACCTCTTTGACAGCCCTGCAGGTTTCTGCTCTGGGCAGTTGCTGGCCAGGAGTCAAAGTGTGAGTTCTTCTGCCGGCCTCCTTCCCTTTCTGTCAGGCTGGGGCAAACACTCCCTGGACACCGTGCTGAGACTTGAGGAACATTCCATCTCCACAAACCTGGTTTCCCAAGTGCCCAGCCCTTCCTTCGGCACTTGCGCGCGATGCAAGAGGATGACGTGTCTTCACCCCTCAGCCTGCTTGTAACCCAGGAGAGCAGACCAGCCCAGTGACTGGGGGTGGGGTGGGGTGGGGAGAAAACACGGGGGCTGTGCGTGGAGGATGCACAAATAGGGGCGTGGAGAAGAGAGAGCTCCGGGTGAGCCAGCAGTCAGTCGACTCCTGTTCCTTAACCGTGTACAGCAATTTACAAAGGGCTCTTGTACAAGAACTCATCTTATTTTGGCGTTTTAGTTCTTCTGCCAACATTTCTGTTGCTGTGATCATTTCACCATTTTAAAGATTTATTTTTTTAGTGTTTATTTATTTATTTTGAGAGAGAGAGAGAGTGCAAACATGAGTGTGGAAGAGTCAGAGAGAGAGAGAGGGATAGAGAGAATCCCAAGCAGGCACTGCATTCATTGTCAGTGCAGGAGCCCGATGTGGGGCTCCATCTCACAAACTGCGACATCATGACCTGAGCTGAAATCGAGAGTCAGACGCTCAACCACCTGAGCCACCCAGGTGCCCCTCATTTCACCATTTTAAAGGCTGAGAAACCTTAACCAAGGTTGAGAAACTTTATGCCATAGTTGATCTGAACACAGTGTTCTAACTTTGGGATCTCTATTCCTCTCATTACACTCTTGTCAAGGATTTAAAATATGGGAGACGAGGCTCAAGGTAAGTAGGATTTAGCTTAGTGGAGAGTAAAAGAAATGAAAATTCAGGGAGGAGAAAGAGTGCCAGCAGGATGTACACTTGGCACATAGCAGAAGCTTAAGAGTGTTACATGAATGAATAAATATACAAATGAATTCCAGAATGCCCCACAACCTGGAACAGTGAGGAGATGGGGGGTGCAGTAGAGTCATTTGTCATGGCTAACTAGAAATCTATTGCCACCATGCCAGGACCAGAGAAAGCCTTCGCTAATGTGTAATACGTGGGCTACAGAACAGTGAGGGAGAAGGGTGAGTGAGTTAGGGGGTGGCTAGATTATGGAGGCCTCGGGATTTAGGCAGAGGAGTTTGGGTTGATGTGAGAGGCCCAGAGAAAGCCACTGAGGTTCTGGAACAAGGGCATCTTCTCTGAAGGCAAGAGAGTGGTGCCTGTCTCTGTGTATTCCATGCCTAGCAACGTGGCCTACGCAAGGGTGCAACAGCATGGAAGGCAGAGTACCGCACTGATTCAGAAGATGACGGTTTTGGGCCTAGATCTGTAGCTTCTGGACCTCGGGCAGTTCTAATAACCTCTCCGAACTTCAGCTTCCCTACTCCTTCAGAGCTCAGCTGAGATGTTACTTCCCTGACACTCTGATTAAGCTAGGCCTTCTGTCATCTATTTTCATGGCACCCTCTATTTGTCCCTCATGGCACTTGTCACAGTTGTAATTAGTTGTCTAATATCTGTGGGTCTGGGAGGACAGGGGCTGTACCTGTCATGTTCGGTGTTGAATCCCTAGCTCTGAGCATGGAGCTGGGCATGATTCTTAAGAAATATTGGCTTAATGAATGAATGGATTTGTCAAATGGGCATAGTAATATTAACTCACAGAGCAATCAGGGGGGTGAGAGGTCGTCTCGTAAATTCTTTGCAAAGCAGTAGATAAATGGGAGAGATTATTGTCATTGGGACCTGGATAAAGACCATGCTGAGAGTCAGGGTGGGGGGTGTGCAGGGACAAGCTCCGTTGTCAGTCATCCAGGGTGATGTGAGGGGGACAAGGACTGAGGATGTCAGGGATATATGGAAGAAAGACAAAGCACAGTGCTCAGCTCTCCACATATAGAATGGAGAGAAAACAATTCTTACAGTTTCCAGCCAGAAAGATTGGGGGAATGAAAAGTGTCCTCGGGGGCAATGGCGAGAAGGGCCAGGAGAGCCCCCTTTCTCCAGGACTCTGTTGGCCTCCCACACCCCCTCTCCAGAGTTTTGTCTCTTTGCTCCTCTCTGTCTCCCCCTCCTGCACTGTCTCTGGTTTTTTACAGTTCTTGGCTTGGGTGTTTCATTGTCTTGTTTTACATTTTTAGTCTTTGACCCCTCCCTGCCTCTGACCCACCCTGCTCCTTCCATTCCTGTCTAACTTTTCTTCCTCTGCTTCTTTCCTCTGTCTCTTTTTTTTTTTAATTTTTTTTTAACGTTTATTTATTTTTGAGACAGAGAGAGACAGAGCATGAACGGGGGAGGGTCAGAGAGAGAGGGAGACACAGAATCTGAAACAGGCTCCAGGCTCTGAGCGGTCAGCACAGAGCCCGACGCGGGGCTCGAACTCACAGACCGTGAGATCGTGACCTGAGCCGAAGTCGGACGCTTAACCGACCGAGCCACCCAGGTGCCCCTTCTTTCCTCTGTCTTTAGATCCCTTT
The DNA here is from genome assembly GCF_023721935.1 of Panthera uncia. Taxonomy (NCBI): domain Eukaryota; kingdom Metazoa; phylum Chordata; class Mammalia; order Carnivora; family Felidae; genus Panthera; species Panthera uncia. The sequence goes on from NW_026057585.1 coordinate 10,719,949, forward strand.
GACCCTCCCGGTCCTCACTTCCTCTCTCTACTTCGTGCTTTCCTCTTTGGATGTTTCTCTCTTCTCACCACCCTGTCCTGCCAGCTGTCTCCTGCTGCAGGTTTCCTGGAGGCTTACTGGGACCTGCAGGTGGGTCAACATCAATGCTGCAGATTTCTCCCAGCTCTTCTCTCAACCCTAACACCTGTCCCCTGATTCAGTCTGCCCTCAGTTCTTCCTGCCTGAATTCAGAGACCAAGCAGACCCTCGCTGATTAGAGAAGGACCCTCTCCCCCTGTGGGATGCAGACCCAGGACTGACAGTTTTTCAGCCTCTTTTATATCCCTTTCTGTATTTTCCTTTGTCCAAATGGAGCAAGCCTGAGGATTTCCCTCCCCTGGGATTTGGCCCCCACTTCCCCACCTACAATGCCCTGTGTCCCCTTAGCTGCTCTGCCTGGCTCTGGCCTCCCTCTCTTCTCCTAACCTGATAATAAGGCAAATATCTCACTGTCTCTTTGTGCCTTAATTTAATGCCCTGTACATTTGTCTTCAAATCAGAATGCCTGTCTAGAAAACTATCAGGGGACATGGACCCAGCTGGTGTCACTATCTTTCAGTCTAGCCCAGTGTTATACAAGAGTAGGCTCTTCATAAACACTTTTTGATACTAATGTTCCTGATGTTGCTGATGAAGGTGGTGATAAGTGAGATGAGTCCTGGCAATGTTTCTGGAACCATGCCTGGCACATAATAGGTATTCAATAACCATTAGTAGACTCTTAATCTGAATGATAACGTTAATTGCTTTTCCAGACTCCTTTTCTGAATGCAAATAATAGAGGCAGACTCAGAGGAGTTTAAGGTAGAAGAAGACTCATGGGGTGTAGATGAGCCTAGACCCAAGGGCGAGACATATATCTAGGCTGCATTGGAGTTGGGAGGAAGGAACTAGAAAGTTGTCAAGGTTGTCTAGCTACGTGGTCTTGTCTCTCTCCCTGTGGGACTACTTTGTTCTTCTCTTCCTGTGAGATAAGTTTGCTCTTTTGTGCACATGGCAGGATATGGCCATCCTGTCCTGGTGTTCATCATCTCTCTAAGCTCCATAGCCACCACCTGTGTTTGAGTTCTTCATGCCCATATTTGTAGAAGAGAAATGTGATTGGCCCTGCTGAGATTAAGCCCTTCTGGCCCCTTACCTGTGGATGGGAGCAGGATCACGTTCCACAAACAGGCACAGAAATGCTGCCTTCCAGAGTGATAGAAGCGATTCTTAAAAGGATGGTATATGGTGGTGGTGGTGGTGGGGACAGGGCAGATATACAACAGGAAGTGCCTCTTAAATGAAACAGACTAGAAAGAATGAAGTCCGTCAGATCTGAGAGACCCATGTCGGTCAACCTGCCTTCACAGCCCATTACCTTGGACTTGTGCAGCTCAGTTGGGGGCCACTCCAGGAAGCCAGGCTCCCAAATCAGTGCTGGACTCAGCTCATCCGGTGTGAGGAAGGCAGCACCAGAGAACACCTGGATGTTTCACCCTGGCAGGACCTTTAGGTCCAGGTCAGCTCTGTCTGCCCTCCACTCATTTCCCGTCTGCTCCCAGGAAGGGAGATTTATAAAGCCAGCCAAGCCTGAGTGGCAGCCCCTTCACAGAAGCTGATTATATAGGCAAAAGTTCTTCAGCTCCTGGAGAAGATAAAGAGAAGCCTCTTCCCACAGTGGCTGCAGCGATGGATGGGTTTGCCCTTCTGCAAATGATTACTTTGGTTCAGATAAGGAGCCCAAGTGGCTGGCAAACCAGCAGATTCCTATAATCTCTTTCCTAAGCTTTGAGTTTAAACAACTTCAGTCGCCCTCCCCATCACCCCCCACCTCTTGCAATATCTACTTTGTGATCTCCTCTGAGAAGAAACAAATGTCTGGGCTTCTTGGAAGGTGCTGGTGCTCTGGGAGCAGTGGATGCTGGGAAAAAGCGAAGCCCACCTAGGAATGGAGTACTGTGGTTAAGAATTCAGGCCTGGAGTACACAGAATAAGGTTTACATCCTGGTGGATTACTCAATAAAGTATTTTTATGATTATTTTTAAAATTAATTTTTCATGAGCAACCTAAGAGCCGTGTGGATTTCTTTACATTTATTTTATGGCCTGGTTTTGTTTTTCTTTTGCATTATATTTTGAGGGAACATCATAATCTTTTTAGTGTCTTGGAGGTTTAAATTCTGGATCCTTTATTTATTAAATGTTACCTGGGTCAAATAAGTAAGATGGACTAATTATATGCCAATCTCATGGGGTTATTCTAGGATAAAATAGGATAATCATATGAGCCCCTAGCCCAGCTCCTGGCACATAATGAGCACCATCTAAAATGTAGCTATTATGTGGTGTGTGTGTGTGTGTGTGTGTGTGTGTGTGTGTGTGTAATATCACTCAGCCATTAAAAAAGAATGAAATCTTGTCATTTATAATGACATGGATGGAGCTAGAGAGTATAATGCTAAGCGAAATAAGTCAAAGACAAATATCATATGATTTCACACATATGTGGAATTTAAGAAACAAAACAAACAAGCAAAGGGAAAGAAAAGATATAAACAAAGAAACAGACTCTGAACTATAGAGAACAAACGGGTGGTTACCAGAGGGGAGGAGGTGGGGGGATGGGTTAAATATATGATGGGGATTGAGGAGGGCACTTGTGGTAAGAACCAGGTGTTGTATGGAAGGGGTGAATCATTATATTGTGCACTTGAAACTAGTGTTGCACCATATATTAACTAACTGGAATTTAAATAAAACTTAAACACAATAAACATAAATTGTAATTATTGTTGTTTCATAAGGTGATCGTTAACTCTCAGAAGAGAGATGCTTTTAAAAAAAATGGGCCCAGGGGCACCTGGGTGGCTCAGCCTGGTGACCATCTGACTCTTGATTTCGGCTCAGGTCATGATCCCAGAGTCATGGGATCGCATCCCAAGTCTGGCTCCGTGTTGAGCATGGAGCCTGCTTGAGATTCTCTGTCTCTGTCTCTCTCTCTGTCTCTGTCCCCCTTCCCTGCTTCCCTACTCCCATGGTCTCTCTAAAATAAATTAAAATAAAAAAATATATGTATATATGGGCGTGAAGTTGGCAGACAGCTACATCCTGACGAGAATTATTCTGTGAGTGTGACCAGTGAGGCCCGTGCCCCAGTCTCATCCTAAAGAATTGTCACTTGGTGGGAAGAACCTGAGATTTGGGGTGGGGTCAGGGTGGGGCAGCAGAAGCAGGAAGGGGGTGGGCCATCCTCCTTTTTATTTTATTTCTTTTATTTATTATATATCCTGCCGATGTATTTTCCCAATACTTCAACATCTAGAAAAGTATGCTAAAAATCAAGTGCTAACCTCTTATATCCCCCTTGGATTGAACCTTTCCTATTCAATTTCTCTTATCGTTTTCGGATTCAGATGGTGGATGTCATTGTATCCATTCCCCTGTGGTCCTCTGGCCCTGGCCTGAGATTTAGGAATCTCTTTCTTGGAGTTGGAATTTCCTCCCTCATTCATCATCATTTGGTTCTTATTTTACACTGTCAAGGAAGTTATTTTTCAAATCTCCCCTAAGGACGGGGCTTCTTTCTGAGTCTCCCGAGATTATGGGGTATTAGGAAACGTTCCAGATTCTTTGCTACCTCTTGGTAAAAGAATTGTTTGGTTGATTCATTCATCCATCTACTCATTCGTTCATTCATTCATTCAACTATTCTTGAGCGTTTAAATGACTGGGCTCTGTGTTTGGCAATGGGCATCTTGGCTTTTGTGAGACTCTTAATCTGCCCTGGCCCATTGAGCTGCCAGGGAAGGACATCTACTACTGAAATCTTTCCTCCCCAGGTGGTAAGGGATGGGTTCCCACACCTCATATTCATTCTTGCTCCTAAACCCACTGGCTGATTCTCTAATTGAATAGTTTGCACGCAGAGTAAATTTTCTTAATATTTTCAGTGCCTGCCTGGCTTTTCAGGCAGAGGATAATATCCCTTTGTGTGCTAATCGGCTTTCTGGGATCATCTACATTCTCCAGCTTCTCAAATGAAACTCGACCTGGGCCCTCTTGGGCAAATAGAATCCTGGAATTTGCATAAACGATTAAATCTGGCCTTTTAAATTGGGCCAGGGTGTTTCCCAGCTTGCTCAGTGCCCCCTCCTTGCGGTGGTGTGTGTGTGTGTGTGTGTGTGTGTGTGTGTGTGTGTGTGTGTGTGGTTCAGGGAAGAGCAGGACCTTTGTCCCCAAGGCTGTGGGCAGCAGGCACAAGGTAGTGAGAGCTTGGCTAGTGAAGAGCTCTGGCTTTACAGCTCAGTCCCAACTCTGCCATTATTAACTGTAAAGCTTGGGGCAGGCTTCCTGAATTCTTACTGTTTCAGTCGTCTCATCCATAAAATGGAACTAATAGTTCTAAACTGTTAGGAGAATGAAACCTGGTAACGCAGGTAAAGCAATGAAAATAGTGTTTGAGCCAGAGTCAGCACTTGGTAGATAAAACAACAGCAATGATAACTATTGTTTTCTTTCTTTTAAAAAAAAATTTTTTTTTAACGTTTATTTATTATTGAGAGACAGAGAGACAAAGAGCGTGAGCAGGGGAGGTATAGAGAGATGGGGAGACACAGAATCTGAAGCAGGCTCCAGGCTCTGAGCTGTCAGCACAGAACCCGACGCGGGGCTCGAACTCACAAACTGCGAGATCATGACCTGAGCCGAAGTTGGTCGCTTAACCAACTGAGCCACCCAGGGACCCTGATAACTATTGTTTTCAAGGTGGAGGACGCTGCAGGGGCCTGGAAACTCCACCTTGTGTCTTGGAGTTTGGTGGTGGGTTCCATGAAGGTAACCACCTTGTGCTATAGCAGAAGGAGGGAAGGAAGGGAAGGCTGCATTTATAAAAACAAACACAGGGCTGTGTGCCTTAGATGCCCTCTCACTTAACTTCCAGACACCTCCCTGAGGCTTTGGGCTTTGCAGGTGCCCCATCCCAGGGAAGGAGACTACCTCAGACCCTGCTAGCTTGTACCAGGATCACAAGACCTGGAAGCAGCCAGCAGGAGTGACGAGCTTCTTACATGCTAGCAGAAGAAAAGAACAGTAGATGTATTGATTATTCTATTCAGGCTTGGGCCCTATGCACATATCCTCTGCCTCCACTGCCTGAGGTGTTATTACCCTTTTTTTGCAGATTAGAACAGTAAGCTCGGAGGTGGCAAATGGCCTGGCAGAGGGCAGAGCAGGAGTGGGGCTGGGCTGCCTGCTGGGCTGGTGCTCCCTCCTGAGAGACTGGAATTGCCCTGCTCTGCTGTGAGCTGTCTGTGTGACCTTGGGCAGGTCACTTTACTCATTTACACTGTAGCTTCTTTACCCATAAAGCAGATCACAGGTGCCCTGCCTGCCTCTTAGAGCTGCCAGGAGGCTCAAATGAGGTAATGGATGTGAGAGGGCTTTATAAACTGGAAAGCTCTGTATAGCTGGAGGGGTTGTTACCATCACTCTATAAAACCTCCCTGGCACTGGAAGGAAAAAAGAAAAAAAAAGAAAAAAAAAAGAGGTTAGAGTGGGAGAGAGCCAAAGCATAAGAGACTCTTAAAAACTGAGAACAAACTGAGGGTTGATGGGGGGTGGGAGGGAGGGCAGGGTGGGTGATGGGTACTGAGGAGGGCACCTTTTGGGATGAGCACTGGGTGTTGTATGGAAACCAATTTGACAATAAATTTCATATATTGAAAAAACAAAACAAAACAAAACAAAACAAAACAAAACAAAACAAAACAAAAAACCTCCCCGGCACAGCACATCTTGTATCTCCCTCCTGATGCCCTCGCGTGACTTTAGTGCTTTTAGAGTCTTCCAGATCATCCTCTAGTCTCCTGGCACCAGAGAGGAAGGTCCTCCTGCCTCTCTACAGACTCTCAGAGTGTGTGTGCTGGATTGCAGAGGCTTGAACTGGACCCAGGGCTTGATGGAATGAGCCCACCAAGTCTCCCCAGCTGACCATGGCTGGCAAGGGGGGAAGGGGGCTCTGCCCTCTCTCTCGGGCCTGCAAACCCCTCCCCAGGCTGGGGCTTTGCTGGGGCCTCATGGAGTGTCTCTGTGCTCCCCAAAGACCCCAGCCCCCCAGGTGGACGACTCCTATTATGCAGCTTCCTCGCCCAAGGCACCCAGACTTGCATTTTAAATTGCTTTTAATTGAGGGCTGAGAAGAAACAACCTCCCACACGTTAAAGACTCCTTTTAAACTTGGTTCCCATAGCCTTTTCTTCTTGCCTCCCTTGTCCTCCTGAACCTGCGGCACAGACCTCCCCCCACCTCCCCCTTCTCAACGCAGCCACATCCAGTAGCTGAGAGCTCACCTAAACCTTCTAATTGGACTGTTTCCCTTTGGGGACTCCATCTGACGGCGCAGCTGTAAGAGACTGTAAACATTATCTCGTCGAACCTTGTCATTTCGCAGATGAGAAATGAAGAGCAGAGCAGTGAACATTTATTCAAGGGCTCCTGGCTTGTTAGTTCCCTGCATTCTCGGGAGGATTTTGTTGGGACGTGGTGGGAAGGGTAGAAAGCAGTGGTAACAGAGGGTGTTCAGATTCTTCTGACAAGGTCGGGTTCACTGAGTGCAAGCCACGTTCCAAAATGACCAGCGGGAGAAATGTAAGACTTGGCCATACTCTTCTTTTTCTAGAATATTCTATGTACCACTACTACCCAGAGGCATGAGGCCTGGGTAAAATGATCTTGGGGGTTTACCTTTCTCTGACACTGTTTTGTGTTCATCTGCCAAATCCAGTTTCTAAGCTGGGGAGAGGTTCCTAGGTGTCTAGGTTCCTAGGTGCCTAGGTTCCTAGGTTTTAGGTGTCCTAGGTGTCTAACATTTCTCAGGAAATGTTAAATGTTATTATCTGTTGTAGCATAAAGGAGTCAGCCTCATGACTTTCCGTTCTCCTACCTGCCCCAGTGATCAAAAAGACAAAGCAAATGAGATTACCTTCTTGCCCAGAGACCATCTCTTGGCCTCCACTCCAGCGACCATATAGCCACAAGCAATGTTATGCCATTTCTTTAAAACAGAGGGGAGACAGATCTTACTGGAGGAACGACGAGTGGCTGTTCAAGCTCAGTGGTGAATTTGACAGTGAAACACATCCCAGAATCAAAGCCTTCTTTCTTGCTGCCTCCAGGTTGGAGTCTGTTTCCCTAGCCCAGTGTGTGGAAGGCAGAGGAAGTTTCCTTCAGCTTTTTGAAAAAAGGCTCAGGTCCTGCTGTAGCTTCCAATGAGGGAGCATAATGAAAGGTGACATCTTGCAAACACCACCCTTCCCCGCCCCCCCCTCCTCCCATAACCATCCGCCCCCAGGTAGGATATGTGTGATATTCCTCAGGCACTCCTGGCTGTCTAAGAACAAAAGAAAGGAAAGAAAACAAATGGTTAACTGCTAGAGGTCACAGTCCTGCAGGACATGAGTTTCCATCAGTTTACAAATATTTTAGTAAATTACGAGGAAAAGGCAATCTTATCAATAGCCTGATCTCCAGAAACCTATAGCCTCAACATCACACTCCCCTCCATAGTGATGTGGGAACATCACACTCCCCTCCATAGTGATGTGGGAACGAAGGCAAGAAGGAAATGGCGGGTAAAATTAAATTTCCTTATAACCTGTAGCCCATTGACAAATACTTGAGGCAAATACAGAGAGGAGCAGTTCTCCTTGAACCTGCTACTGTCTAACGTGAATGCTTTGCTAGAGGGGAAAACAACCTTAGCTTGACAATAGCAAGGCCTCCAGTGTCCTGTGAGTCTCCTTTAGCATATGAAAATCCCTTTGGAAACTTTTCCTTGTCCTTACCTCCCCCAACTCCATTGTATATCACCAGTCACTCTTCACAAACCCAGTGTAGCTCTTCCTGTCCACGGGTCCTGTCCCCATGCTTTAATAAAATCACCTTTTTTGCACCAAAGACATCTCAAGAGTTCTTTCATGGCCGTCAGCTCTGAACCCCCACCACCACTCCAAAACCCCATCAGCCCCTACCACTCCAGGCCCCGAGTGGGCAATGCGGCAAACAGAGGAGGGTCTCCCCCCTGCCCCGCATCCCCACACTGGGGCTGTATGGGTATAGTCTGTCACAGGACCAGAGTCAGGGAGGAGGCCATCCTGGCAGGGTCAGTGATTGAACTCCCTTCCAGTTGGCTCACTTATTTATAGGCAAAGCTGAGAGCTTTGAGGGACAGGTGCAGTGGGAACTGTTGGTGATAGGTTCTGCCTCTCCCCTGTAGTCCCCAGTAGTCCCCAGTAATTCAGGGCTGGCCCCAAACTTGCCTATCTACAGAGTCCTACAGATACGGAGGATGGTCTAGTGAGTATCTACAACCAGGACATGCCCTACCTTTGCTTCCTTCATCTCTGAGCACCCATCTCATTCCCCCCCCCCCCCCCCCCCCCCCCCCCCCCCCCCCCCC